>NC_056703.1:30201974-30216974 GCF_018831695.1 Puntigrus tetrazona | reverse complement strand
TGAAAATAAAGCAAAGCGAGACGAGCTCTGGACGCAGGGTGCTTTCATTCTGGTACTGTACTGAAAGACAGTTAAAACTGTGATTTTAGCATTGATCCGCGTTGATTTGAACTGAATTGATCTGAATAATGGCACGGTCAGCTGCTTCTTTCATAATTTAGCACCATTGATTGATATTTTCCCGCAGCGGTCTGTATGTTATACAGAGCTTAAGCTCCGTTCATAAGCGTGTGTGTTTGTATTTCTGACCGCTGTTTCCTCAAGAGTCTCGAAGGAAGTAGAGCAGATTGTGATTTATTTGGAAATCAGGGACGGTTGTGCTCTCCGTGTCAGAAACGATCCGAAGGATTGGCCGTCAAACCCAGCCATGCGTTGCATGTAAATGGTTCTCTGTATGAAAATACAGGAATCAATCGTTCTGCGTTCACCGGCGAGGACCACATCACGTTCACGTCTGACTTCATGCGTTCGCTGAGAACCGAACCCACGGCGTCAGGTCACGGGTTCATCTGATCTTTTATAGAAATACACTCAATTATCTATCAGTAAAGATCATGTCCTACTGTAAACATATCAAAACTATGCATAGCTAAGAACTTCATTTGAACAACTTTGAAGTTAGATTTTTTTTCTCCCTCAGATTCCAGATTTTCAGATCAGAACAAACCAGACATCGATGAAACATAGTTTACCCTTATGACTGGTTTTGTGCTTCATGATCAAATGAAGAAACATGTATAAACGGTGTTATCACGATACCGATAAGCTGTAAATGTTCAAAAAGTGCTGGCACACAAATTATTTCACATCAACAAGAAACAAATAAAATGACTCTCTAGTCTCTGAGATGCTAAAAACTCCCTCTCGTCTTTTCTAGAAGTGCAGTGAGTTTCTTCACTAACTCCGGACTTTAAATGCAGAAGCAGCAGAAGCCAAATCACAATAAGCCTAAACAAACACATCAGGCTCCTGCAGACCTTCAGCTCAAGCCGAGGCTTTACTCAAACCTCCCACAAACTCCATTCTGTCTCCAGCTCCAGTAAACCGCAGGAACACTGCAGGAGACCAGCGCTTTGTTTCTCCGCGCTGCAGATGGTCCTTCTGGCACCAGAGAGACGGAGCTGAAGACCAGATCCGTCCAAATCCTGTGTGTGTGTGTGTGTGTGTGTGTGTGAGAGAGAGAGACGCTCCGCATCCGTCTGCGGTCAAGTGCATCTCAGCGGCCAAAGCAAACACACAAACACACATAGCGCTGCCATCAGCATGCGGCCCCATGTGTGCGTGTTATTAAGGGCCAGACTCCATCAGGGGCCCGACACGCACGGGACCGGCGTCTCCTCGCCACCTGACTCCTCTGTGTCTGATTCCACGGAAATAAAAGACGGCAGCAGATGTCTGTTCCTGATCCATCTCTCTCTGTCTGTCCCGAGCTCGCCTCCCTCCTGGGATTATATCTCTCCAAACTCTCATATCAACGTAAAATGTGCAAAACAATTAAAACAAACAAGAAACTATTAGGAATGCAAAAGAAAATAAACATTTGCTAATGCAAAATACTATTATGAACACGGAAAAACTTATCAGAATGTTTTTCAATGCAATAATGCAATTATATCAAAGCATTATACCAAAACAAAAAAACAAAAATGTATTATGTTTCAAATAGCAATTACACCACTGCAAAAACACAAAATGTAGAACAGCAAAAAAAGTTTTTAATGCAATACACAATTATGTTGATGCAAAAAAAAACTTGCAATCAAAAGAAACACTAGTATTTATATTAATACTAGTTACCAGTATTAGTAGTTGTATTCTTAAAAGCACTTTATAAATAAAAAAAATAATCAAAAATATTGCATCATGTAAAAAATGTAAAAACTTTGATACTGTTGATACAAAAATATTAACAATCTAAAAAAAAGCCTAGTATATCATTGCAAAAAAACCCAAACCAAAACGAAAAAAAAAAAAACCATTTGTATCAATGTAAACGCAGAGGTCTGTTTTCAGTGCAATGCACAATTATATCACTGCAAAAACTTTCAGCAATTAAAAAAAAAGTAGTATGTCATTGTCAAAAATGATATTTGTTCATTTAGAAAGTTTCTTTTACTGTCCGTGGGATATGAGCACACGATGTGCGGCGGTTAGTTAGTATAAGAACAGAACAGACCAGTACTTCTGAACGGACACACGACTGAATTGATTTCTAACTTCATTAGATTGAGAGAGAAGCACTTGAACCCTCATCAGATACTTCATTCATCTGTTAATTACTCCAGCACTCCATCCTCTCCCGACAGCAAAATAAGCTTCATCTGCCGTAACTTCAGCCGTTAACCGTATGCTCTCTGCTCTTTCATCTGTAACCGGCCGGCTTTGTCCTTCTGCGGCGGTGTGAAGACAGAGGGGCTCCTGGGAATCAGATCTCCCAGCATGGCCTCTTTATACAGCGACCCGAGCGCGGCTCAGTAATGACCCCGTGCCGAGAGAGAGAGACGCCCGCCGAGAGCAGAACAGCCTCAGTGCTTGAGCGCCGCTCGGCCAATTAACCCCCATTCAGGTCTGCTTTTAACACACGATCATTTCTTTTTATCATGTCTATTTGTTTATCTTTTTAGATATTTAGATAGTAAGGTGTAACCAAATTACGTTTCTTTGAGTTGCTTCATCAAATAAGTCTCTCCAGTTGCTTTGTTTCTCATGTGTTGATTGACAGCTCTGGGGTTGCCATGTTGAGAGAAATTAAGTGCAGAGTACATGATCTTATTATAGTACTAGACTAAAAATCAGCATGCATTTACTCCAAAACACATTCGGTGTTCTTTATAATCAATCAAATGCACACTCAGAATATTATACAAACCAACAATATATCTTAAATATGACAAATATCATTTATGTATTTAGTCTTGTTTTATTAACCAATGATCTCCGGTGATCCAGTTCAAGCAATAAGGAGAAATAACACGTGTGTGTTTGAAAGTAATGTAACACGTTTCTTTCCATAAAAAGTAACTAAGTAACGTTACTTTTTTGGGTGAGTAACGATTCTTTCATATTCTTTCAGCAGTAGGTGAGTCTGAATTGTTCGTTTTACTGAATGATTATGAGTGAGTCATTGAATCGTTCATTCAACCGGTTTGATTTCGTGCAAACATTCGGCTGTCACTAATTCTGCCACGAAAGATATGCTAGTAACCGTGCTAGCACACAGCTTCACCTTTAGCAGCTGCTTCATTCAAGAACAAAGTGAATTTCAGTCACTGAATCACCGAAGCATTGATTCCTTCAAGAATGAGGTGAGTTTCTTGATGACCAGCTCACAGAATCATTCATTCAAATGCATTGATTCATTCAAGAACAAAGCATTCAACCTTTCATTATGAATCATTTATTTCCCCGATTCCTTCAAAAACACAGATTCGTGACCGTCACCGAATCATTCTTTTTTCCCAAATCCTTTAAAACACAGATTCATTCAACAGGTGCGCTACTTCATTAGTTCTTTTTTTAAAAAATGTTTGCATTTTGCCTACTTCAAAACAGTTTAATTTGGTGTATTATTTTGGCGTAAACGAGAGAAGATAACAGTAAACCCTGCGTGCTCTTCACAGCTGTGTGTATCTGAACACGTTCACATGTATGTGTATTCGTGAACCAGCTGGAAACGCCCCTCGAAGCAGCGCTGATTAAAGAGAAGGACGCCGCGGCGCTCCATTACTGAAACTCACATCACCAGCTGAATGCAAATGATCCCAGACGCCCTTGTAGAAGCAAAGACACACATCGCCAGTGATGTTCAATGCCGTGTTCAGGAGACAAACGGCATCGTTTTAGCGTGAGCTGAACGCTAATAAACACTGTGAAACCTCAGCCCCGGCACGTTCTGGTATTATAAACGGGCTCAAAGCATCACTCCAGGGCTGAAAATTACATGAGACGGTGGGCCGCAAATGACTTTGCATGCATTTCACTCCAATTCCAGCCAGCGTTCTGCCTGCTTTAGTGATCCTTCAATTGATATTACACTTGTCAACAGCCGGCGAGAGAGACGGTTATTCCTGCGTGACTAAATTCGACAGTATTAATCTCTGGCTGTGGTTATTATAACCTGCTGCACCTCGCGGTATCTTCATCAGGCCGGCGACAAGACAGCCGCTCGCGGAGAACAACGTCATTCAGGGATTCGTGAGGAATCTAACTCAGCCACCGATTCGTCGACTTCCAGCACGTTACATACTGCATGTAGATCAGATATTCATCAAAGACGCTCAGGATCCGGAGAGCTTCCTTTGGTCTTCACCGATCCGGTCCCAAAATCATGCTTTGATCATTTAGAATTACGTGAATAAAAATGTAATCATAATCAAGACATACTAAGTCGTAATTATGGGGTGAAAGTCTAAATTAGGACAAAAAGTTTAAATTGACATGAAATAATTGAATTCTCAATATCATAAATTGTCACAATTGACTTTATCATAATTCTGACATTTTTAATCTCTGCACACTTGATTCCTAGTTTCAACTTTTTGTATCATAATTACGACTTCATCATAATCCCAATTTAATATTCCGTGACAGATATTTTGTTAGTAATCCGTAGTTTCTCTCACACTATAATTTTGACTTTTACGGCATAATTTCAACTTACTATATCATAGTTTGACTTTTCTTTTCATGTCATGATTCTGACTCTGTATTTCGTGCACTGCAGCATCTGTTTTCCAGCTAAACCAAGCGCTCGATATTTCCATAAAAAAGCGAGGTGGCGGTGGGCGGGAGAGTGATGTCACGGGTGTGTAACACGGCGACCAGCGCAAACCGTTAACAACGAAATGTTATTTTGCCGAACTCGTCCATTAATGCAGATGAGATGAACAAAGGCCTCGAGAAACACACACAGCAGGTCAGGAGCAACACACACACACACACAGGCTCATAAAGCCACTTCACAGTCAGACACACTCGTGACAATTAAAGCACACACACACACACACACACACACACACACACACAGCTGACGGTGGGCCAAGCCTGGACAGATGGGTCCAATTGTGATGGAAATGAAGAGTGACCCTTTGAACACGTGGCTCTTTTGAGGACGAGATGTCATCGACTCGTCTTTTTTTTTCCACAGCGGTTTGTTTATCATCTTCTGGTCTCGCACAGATCCGGTCAGTGTGATACGGCTCATGCAGAATCTGCCTTAATCTGTCATCAGATAACAGCAGATTATGTTGTAGAATGAGCGCTGAGCGTGTCGAGTCACGGAGACGATAAATGCTGGATTCCTACGCAACTCGTCTAAAATCCGGCGGAGCCATCTGAATGTGAGATTTATGTTCTTCATTGGCTCTTTCATCCAGTCCAGAGCTCTGGGGATCGTTCTCATTCATAACAGAAAAGAAGGGCTTTTTAAGGGAATGCTGTAATGTGGTTTGAGGGAAGACAAACACCGGCATCACGGGTCACAAACCGCTCTTATCTGACAGGCGCTTTAATCCCAAGCAATTACAGTGCATTGAAACCATACATTTACTGTAGAGAAATGAGCTCTTGTCTTCTGAATACATCCACGGTTTTAATGAAATCTAATGCATATTTAATATTAAAGCACATGCAATTATGTGCACAATAAAAAACATTTACATCCAACCACTGAAGTGTGAAATTGCCGGCAGCAAACTTTTTACTTTGGAAATAAAATCAAGTCCAGCCACGATCGGGAATGAGTTCGGCACTGAAAGGGGGATAATTAGGATTGTTTGCGATGCAGAAACTTTATGATATACGTCTATTTACTGTGTTCGCGACACTGAAGAACAGAAATCGAACCAATGACCTGGGTGTTGCAGACACAGCAAAACACCAAAAACACTTCTGAGATGAGCAAGAGTCAGAGACCACAGTAACACTTTACATTACATTTAATTGCACTGATATTTCAAAAAATACTGCCTAATTTGGTATATTCTATTTATTTTGATTTATATACAGTCCCACATTCATCTTTAATGAGTAAAATGACATTTTGTTTGTCCTAAAACAGCTTGAATGTAACTCGACGCCCACAGCTCATTTAGTTTTTGTGGAATCGTGAATATGCAAATGAGCCCCGCCCCCAGCCCAGAATACCTGCTGCTTTCTTCGGCGCGGGTGACTGAAGCGTAAACGCCGCACAACATGGCAACGCTGGATTAATTCAGCGTATATGTTTGATCTAAACACTGGGATTTACTCGAGCTCATGAACAAACTGCTCAGAGATGCTGCTGGCTGATAAATCTGCACGCGGTTCGTATTTAAGCTTATTAAAAACCCCAGAAAAACAACATTAAAAGCGTGATTTTCTCCACAGGGCATCTTTAATATTCAACAGAGCATCCGAGTACAGAAAAGTGAGCCGAAGAGGTTAACATTTATAGATAATGTGTTAAAAGGAAAAGAACAACGGTGACCTTCCGAACAGCCTTTTATTCGATTATTATCATCATAAAACAAACATAAATGCATTGTGCAGTGTCTTAAATATGATTTAATTAATGATCCTGATCGTGGTTGAACTGTATGCATTTCAAAAACAAAAACCACAAAGCAATTGAATTACTGACGCTCCTAATTCAGTGTGAAACACACCAAAGATTTATTTTCATCCGAGCGTCTGAATATGACCTGCAGCAGGTCGACACGTATTAATAATAGTTATGATGATTCTCATAAACCATATGGAACATAATTAGAGAACAAGGCTGACCTTCCGACGCATTCACTCGCCTCTCTGTTAATATAAACTCATTCTCGTTTTCACAAAAAGTCTTTCATATCAATGCTTAATTCAGTGCCAAACTAATTAATGGCTGGATCTGTGTGATTATAAAACTCTTCTGGATAAATAAGCAAACCTTCACTGCCTTCAATCTTACACTCCAGTGGCTGAATATAAATATGTTTTTATTGTAAAAAAACAGATTAATTGCATGTACAAGTAGGTTATTCTTGACTGGAGATTCATTCATTTGCATTAAAGTGTGCAGATGTGTTACGAATACATTTCTTTACAGTCTTATCATCAGACTCCAGCGTCGGACTAAATTAGTAATTAGTTCAGTCACGAGTCGTGATCATTAAACGCTCAAAACATAACTTCACTGCATTTTGTGCATTTTCTACATTCACTTCATGACGGAGAAAACACACACTATCTGAAACATCAAGAGTCAGACCGAGCTGAACGAGTAAACAAACATGTGTCTCTGTGTGTGTGTGTGTGTGTGTGTGTGTGTGTGTGTGTGTGTGTGTGTGTGTGTGTGTGTGTGTGTGTGTGTGTGTGTGTGTGTGTGTGTGTGTGTGTGTGTGTGTGTGTGTGTGTGTGTGTGTGTGTGTGTGTGTGTGTGTGTGTGTGTGTGTGTGTGTGTGTGTGTGTGTGTGTGTGTGTCTGTGTGTGTGTGTGTGTGTGTGTGTGTGTGTGTGTGTGTGTGTGTGTGTGTGTGTGTGTGTGTGTGTGTGTCTGTGTGTGTGTGTGTGTGTCTGTCTGTGTGTGTGTGTGTGTGTGTATGTGTGTGTGTGTGAGTGTGTGTGTGTATGTGTGTGTGTGTGTGTGTGTGTGTGTGTGTGTGTGTGTGTGTGTGTGTGTGTGTGTGTGTGTGTGTGTGTGTGTGTGTGTGTGTGTGTGTGTGTGTGTGTGTGTGTGTGTGTGTGTGTGTGTGTGTGTGTGTGTGTGTGTCTGTGTGTGTGTGTGTGTGTGTGTGTGTGTGTGTGTGTATATGTGTGTGTCTCTGTGAGTGTGTGTGTGTGTGTGTGTGTGTGTGTGTGTGTGTGTGTGTGTGTGTGTGTGTGTATGTGTGTGTGTGTCTGAGTGTGTGTGTGTGTGTGTGTGTGTGTGTGTGTGTGTGTGTGTGTGTGTGTGTGTGTGTGTGTGTGTGTGTGTGTGTGTGTGTGTGTGTGTGTGTGTGTGTGTGTGTGTGTGTGTGTGTGTGTGTGTGTGTGTGTGTGTGTGTGTGTGTTTCTGTGAGTGTGTGTGTGTGTGTGTGTGTGTGTGTGTGTGTGTGTGTGTGGAAGCAGGCGTCCATCTGTTTGTCTAAAGTGTGAATAAGCGCTCAGAGAAGGCCGTCCTTCACGCAGACGAGCTGCAGCAGAACAGATGCGGATCAGATCTGCTTTGGTCACGCTCACACAGACGCACAGAAACTCAAACCATCACGGAGACGCTTGGAAACAGGTTGATGATGGTCTCGGAGATCTGTGGCTTCTTCGGTCATTACTGCTTCAGTGCCACCATCATCTGAATGTATTCACGAACACAAAGAATCAGTTTTATGAGTGCACCAGAATCTAATCTTCAGGAGAAAAGTCCCACATTCAAGCCTTTCCGTCAGGTTTGGACAGCTTTTTGAGGTTTGTTTAAGTGTGTGTGTGATTAGAGACTCAATGCTATATTTTAACTTAAAGAGTCATTTTCCTGCACAGATGTAAATATATATTCAATGTGATGTGTTCTTTTATATTCTCTTTAAAACAGTTTGTGGCAGGTTAGTCTAAACCATTAAAAGTGCGCTACACAAATATCTTTTTCTTATTTTTTAGCTGTAAATATTAATTATGCTTATATTTTAGATGCTTCAATAAAACCAAACTGTATGTTTCAAGACAAATGACACAAAAGGTCTCCTTCAGCACACGTACAGACGGAAAGTAGAAAGATGAAATGAAAGTGAACCTGAAGCTAGACTTTCACACTGGTGTGTGTGTGTGTGTGTGTGTGTGTGTGTGTGTGTGTGTGTGTGTGAGGGCCAAGGCTCTCTGTAAGATCACATTAATTCACTAATTAAGGCTTTAATTAAGAAGGCTTTTCCTCCAGCTTTCAGAGAAATGTATTTTCTCCAGCAGCCGACGTAAAGTAGGACAAGCGTTCTCTAACCACCGGCAAACATTAATCACAGCGAAGACGCCCGTCTTTACATGTGATGAGTTATTCATTGAGTCGTTCGAGCAAAACACACTCCATCTGACGTAAAACAGAAAACACACACACACACACACACACACACAGGGCAGAATATCTGAATCACAAGAGTCACCTCGAGACAATCAGCGTTTGATCACAACGAGGACTCAAATGCTGACTCTTCTCAAATGAGGACTCAATAAGATTTACTATTTACTACATGCTCTACTTCAAATACAGGCAGAACTCGTGTTAAAAATGAAAACTGACTGAAATAATCTCCCTGTCATAAAGACGCGCTATACGTTTTTCCCAAAAGCAATGAGAAACACTGGTTGATGAGATCTCTGTGAGCCGAGGACTAATGAGATTCTGGACTCTTCCGCTAAGCTTCACCTCGCTCTGGATCAGCCAGGGTCTGGTCGCAGATGAAGATGAGGAAGATGATGAAGGCGTCTCCGGCCCGTCGTAACGAGTCACTGGAGGCCAGGGTTTTACCGCTGTTTTAATGACACGGTCATGTGTGTCTCGAGCGGCTTATTAACGGAGACAGAAGCGCTGCTCGTCACCAGCGGACCTCTGACATTCAGCTCTCAGAGAACAGATCGTCCTGCGGCGCTTTCAGCTCCAAACTCACCGGAGACCCGCAGCGTCACAGACCGGCTTCTAGATACAGCTGGTTAGAAAACCCATTCAGAATGAACATGTGTTTACATTCTTTCCGTGCCGCTCCGTTTTAACACACATAACTTTATTTCTCAACGTTCTGTTTGTGTGTATAGATCGGGTTTTTACCGACTTCTGGAGAACATTTCATGTTTGGAGATATATTCACTGAGAGAAATGGTTACCTGTTTAATACTTATGATGCCTGCTCTACGTATATATTCTAATTACATTTATATGCTTTTCCAGGAGCTTAATAACAACAAAAAAAGTATTGATGAAGTTTCCATTCATCTCTAGAGGGAAATGATTGTTATTAAATCATTGACTCCAATCATTTGTTAAAATTATTCGGGGAAATCGTTTATGAAACAAAACAAGTCTTGTGTGAGTCACTGAATCATTGATTGAACTGATTCTTTCAAATACACTGATTCGTTTATTTGGAAAGACAAAGTGAAAGTATATTAGTGAATAATAATAATACTGAAAATAGCTTAGTATCATTAAATAAGCTACATTTCTAATCCAATGTCTGTATCGAAACATGATCATAAACATGATATTTCATCCGTGTTAAACCTAACATATCTGTTTCACGATCAAAACCATAAAACACAACCTAACCAGAGAGAATAAATGATAATTACATTTTTATTGGGGGTTTTTTTTCGGGTGTTTTTTTTTTTTTTTTGATGTATGCATCAAAGCTGAATAAATAATTTTTCCATTGATGTCTGGTTTTTTAAAACATTTGACCGAGATACAACCATTAGAAAATATGGAAAAAACAAACCCAAATCTAAATATTGAGAAAATCTCCTTTAAAGTTGTGCAAATTAAGTTCCTAACTATGCATATTACTAATCCAAAATTCACTTTTGATATATTTACAAAATGTCTCTCTCTTTACTTAAAGCCCTAATAATGTTTTTTGATCCAGGCTCACAAATACTATTTTTTTTTTTGTCAAGACCCACAGAGCAATGTGAAAGAGGTGCGTTCACAATCAGACCTGAGCTCCTCCACGCTTCAGTCATGATTAAATCACTATAAGCACACCCAGAAGCATCACTGACCCGGAGCAGCGTTTAACCTCACGTGTGTGTTTCTGACGCTCTCACCGAAGCTCAGCGGCTGAATTTATGAGCACTTACGGAGATTAGCGATGCACGAGAGGGTTTGGACCGTGCCGAAGAGTCTCCCGTCATGCAGCATCACAGGAGGAAAAGTGTAATTATTAATTCACAGCATGATTAGCTGTTGAGCTCAAGAGCTCTTGAGAGGAGTTATGAAAATGACAAGCGCAGCACGCCATCTTTGACTGACACGAGGACTTTAAACCTGCGCTTAAAGCTGGAGTCCTACAGAACCACCAACTCTGGAAGGCTAAAGCTATTCAACTATTAAACTCCTGGGTTATCTGTCAGATTAGTGATTGACGGCCGTCCCGTGATTCAAACATCACGTCAAAGTCTGATCAAGCAGTGTTTCAGAGAAACCATTCAAAGGATCAGAAGGAAATGTGTTTCTCTTAGTGGAGATGACACCTGAACTATTCTTCTTTATAAGGTGCTTTGGTTTAAAATCAAAATAGCATATTTTTTGTAAATCTTGTGATTAAACTAATTTTATTGTTGCATGTTTTGGCCAGGATACTGGCCTCTGAGTCATTTTCCGCTAAACTTAAGGTTAAATTAAAACAAAATAAATGAACATTTTATGAACAAAACAAGCAACTGTCTATGAGTGAGTCATTGAATCACTGACTGAGTTGATTCATTCAACAACACTGATTCATTTAGGAATGAATCAAGCAACAGTCTATGAGCGAGCCATTGAATCATTGACTTAACAGATTTGTTCAGAAATGCTGAATCATACAGGAACAAAACACCGCTGCTGTGTTTGCTGAGACTATATGGTTCCAGAGTCTGTTGCTCAGATCTGATTTACACAGAGCTCTTTTCATTGTCACAACCCTAAAACAATCTAATCAGAGAATTTAAATGTAAAATACATCATTCTAACAGACATTTCCTACTAAAAAAACTCCAAAAAACTACCCAGTCTGTAAAAGAAAAAAATATTTTCCTATGAAAAACAGAATGAGATAAATGCATGTTTGTGTATGTTGCTGTAATTAAGTGTGTATTCCCGTAATGAACACACGTCTCTCCTGAGATCTTATCGGCGATCCTGGCACGGTATCCTGAATGTGTGTGTGCTGTTGTGGTGTAGGTGGCGAAGCGCAAGGCGCTAAACATCTGAACATAAACATCCTAACAGAGTCATTCACAGAGAATCACTGACAGCGGCGTCTGCCAAACTCTCACAGCAACGCAGATCAGGACTCTCTCCTTTGAGCTGCCTTTCAAGCTGCTGTGAATTACTGTTGTTGCTCGGAAACCACTTCGTTGCTAACCACAACTGCTTCCAAGGAACTGCATTGTTTGGTGAAAGAATACGGGTTGTATTAATGGTATTACGTTTTATTTTGTGACTCGTATATGGAATAACCGCTTTATAAAAGCAATAAACCATGTGAAGAAAAAGAAAGAGTCGACTCCCGCCCACTTGTTGGTCTTTTCTCATTGGTCTGAATGAAAATGCAGATTCATTCTTCACCACTAGGTGTCTAGGAGCGCTAAAATACAGTTTCCACGGTAACAATTTACACAAAGCAGCACTTTGCTCACAAACACTGTTTTATCACACATTACAGACGTGATGAGATGAACATGAGACCACTCTCCAAAGAAGGGGTTCGGAAAAATGAATCATGAGTGAATCGATTGGGAGTCATGAAGTAAGTAAGGCGAAAATAAATGCATAAGGACTCAAGGAAACAATATCATTAATTGCACATTAATTGTAATTAAATGAAAATTATATTTTTTATAGAAACTTTAATTTGACATTATTATAAAGTGTACTTTTTAAACTTCACCTGTTGTTTGAGAATCATAGTCATGAAATTGGGCTAATCTCTCAGGTGTCTGTTTAAAATATATTAATATCATCTGTAGCTGAATTTAGCATCCCAGTATTACATATTCTGAGATTTAAAAGGTATATTTACCGTGTTACTAAATTATTAGTGTTTCTGAAGAGTAACTGAGGTGAAGGTGCAAACAAAAAAGGTAATTAAATATTCAATACTATGCTACGTGCACAAAAACAATGATAATTAAAATAAAAATTCTACTATTGTCCATTTTGTTCCCAAAAAATCTTTAAGATCCAATAATGGAAGCCATTCCAGCTATACTGCTTAATTTGCCACGACTTTATGTTTTTATGAGATCTGAGTTACATTAAACATGAATGGCCTTAGCTGAATCTAGAATAATATACATAAGTAATATGATTCTAACACAAACCCGAATGGGTAAACTCACTCAAGAGAGGGGAGATGATAACACAATTATCACCTAAAAACAAAACCAGAAGATAAAACAGAACAACATAGGGCCACTTCAATAACCGTGAAGTGTTTGTGAATCATCTGACTGAGGAGAAAATCACAAACTATCGAGTCCAGACTTCAGAAGTAGCTCAGCTCCGTGTAATACCTGAACACAGATCGATCCGCGAACAAAAGCAGGGAATTGGGTACAAAGAGAGTAAAAGAGACTGAGCTAAAGCTAAACCGAGCCGATGGGTTTCTGGAGGAGAACACGTCTGGAGCTTTAGACTCAGAAGAAGACTGATGGGACAGTTCTAGTTCATCGTTTCATACGACGCTGATGTCTGGAGCTCAAACACGAAGACAGTTTGATAATATTCCCAATAAAAAAAGATTTCTGAATGTTCTTTAAATGCTTTCAATGCACAAAGATCTTTTGTGAAACTGAAAGGTCCTTCAGATGCTGAAGGTTCTTAAGACAAAAAATGGTCTTCTATGGCATCCTGAAGCTCCTTTATTCTTAAGAGTATAGAACCTTTTCCTATTTTTACCTGAGCACACACCACCAAACCAAACAGCTCATGTTTGAAAACATCTACAAGATACATGACTCGGGGAAACACCTGATGGTTCGTTAAGACTCAACATATATTTTTCTCTTCCAAAGGGATTGGATTTAATTGAAAGTGCGAGACATGTGAGGCGTTTGCCGTACCACGTTGGTTCAGGTCCATATGGAGAACTTGACTCGAGCACCTGTGTGTCTCCTGAGCTCCTGACACACACATCTGCTTCCAATTGAGATGTTTGCAGAAAATTAACAATCAGTGTAAAAACGCAGTCATGAATTTACATGAAAACAGCAGGTGTGAGATGAGCCGGACGCCAGTAAGTGTTTACTTCACGAGTCTGATACGATCTGCATCTGAATACACAAATCATGACACAGAGGATTTCGTGTGCATATGTGAAAACAACGATTAGACATCGCTGCAGAAAGCAGAAACAAACAGATATTTCCATTACACGCTCTCAAACTGATCAGAAAAACTGGACACCAGTGAAGACAAAGAACTGGATTATGAGCCACCCAACTCTGCATCGATTCACACCAACTAGAAATAAAACGTGAATCGATTCAATCCAACTCCGAGTGATTTCTAGATCAGCTTAAATGCATGATTTCCCAGACCTGGGCGTTTTGAAAGGATCCAATATTTGCATGTTTTCTATCGTGTTGAAACACGTGTCGAGGAACAAGACCCTTCTTTTTTTTCTTTCACAGTGATGAACCGCATTTCAGTGCATTTCTCTTTTTTTAGTTTGAATAAGAAGCTTCTTATCGGTATCGATCCTCTATGAAGAACCTTCAACATCCATTAAATCTTTCCATCGCACAAAAGAGTCTTTATAGCAAAGACAAGGTTCATCAGATCATTCGAACGTTCTAAGAAAAAATGGTTCTTTGGACAACCGATCAGGTCATTAGGTAACTAGAAATGGTTTTCCTGTTGAAATAACTGTTCTTCATGGAACCATCAATAAAGCCATCAGCCAATCAAATTATCTAAACGAATCTGACCAAACCCAACTTTCAAGCAAAGCATCCTTCTTTTAATCTCTATTCCAGGCTCCATTGCTTTGGCCAGTCTTGAACTTTGCCTTGCTGCCACCTGATGAGGATGAAGCGCTGAATAAATGTAAATAAATCTCGCTGGTTTAGCCTTCTATACATATGCAAATCTCTACATGAATGGCAGCAAAGCGCGAGGGCTCGTGGAGTACCGTGGTGAAACACTGCTCCTCTGCTGGCGTCGCCGGTAAATACAGCGGCTCAATGGCGAGGTGCGGTGGCGCAGCGGTTCGTGCTGAACCTCCAGAACATTCCCTCCGCTCTGCTTTACACCCAATGCAGCTTTACGGCGGAATATACGAGCTACATGCAACGAACACAATCCTACAGCGCGCGTCCC
>NC_056703.1:30191974-30196974 GCF_018831695.1 Puntigrus tetrazona | reverse complement strand
CAATAAAACACATTACAAATTTAAGTATAAAACTAAGTATAAATCATGTTCTATTAGGTTATTACATTTTCTACTGTAAATATATAAAATCATTTTTGATTAGTAATGTTCATCGCTAAGAACGTCATTTGGACAACTTTAAAGGAGATTTTCTCAATATTTAGATTTTCTAATAGATCAGAACAAACCAGACATCACTGGAGAGATTATTTATTCAGCTTTCAGACTTTCTGATATTCGCCAAAAATCTCAACTTTACAAAATCGTCCCTGATTACTAGTTTTGTGGTTCAGGGTCACATGTCAGAATGATTTCTGAAGGATCACGTGACACTGAAGACTGATGTAATGATGCTGAAAACACACAGAAATAAATAACAGATATTCACATAGAAAACACATCGCATTTTGATCAAATAAATGCAGCCTTGGCGAGCAGAGGAGACTTCTTAAAAGTAGTAATTATCCCAAACATGTGAAGGCTAGTGCTCTTTATTATGTGTATTATTATTGTTTATATAATGACAGCACGTGTGTATGAAAGTGTGGTGTTAGCCACCAGCGAGTGCTAATGGTGTCTGAGGTGAGCTGCTGTTGTTTCTAATGGAGAAAACATGTTCACCTCACAGAGGTGATTATAATTAAAGAGCGTCTTTATCAGCTGCTAATGGCTTTTTTAATCTCCGGTCTCTCTAACAGGCGTTTAGTGCTGCTGGCTGTCAGGAATACCCTCGGTGCATTTTAAGAGCGTCACTCATAACGCCAGACTCACTCGGGCTAATAATTCAGACTGAACGGCATCATGGGATCGGCTGAGACTCGATCCCGTCACCGCATCGGAGAGATCTCGGGCTCCAAACCCAGTTCAGAAGAGGATTGATCCGGAACAATGACGCGGTGATGCCTTGGAAAAAACATTTAGGCCTCCCGGAGCATTATTTGAAACGGATGCATGCGTGAGCTGAGACCGAAGACAGCAGTCAGAAGAATCAATTCAAGATTTACTGATAATATATTTTTAAGATTGCTCATTTTTGTCAACTGTAACCAGGTGGGTCAAACACAGTAAAAAAAATACAGTTATGCACATTTTTTTGGTCGTTTAACTCAGTACATCAGTGATCCAACGTTAAACCATTAACCAGAGCAAGTCACGAGGGTTTAAAAGAGCCATTTCTTTTGTCAGGGATTGTCACCATTTTTAAAAACGCCAATCACGTGAAAAGCTGCGTTTCTCAAAACTGTGTTTTATCCCGGCTCCCGAATCAGAGTTTCCATTAAACAGGCATTAGGTTTATTATTATTATTGCAGGCAACACAAAATCATTGCGTTCAATGTTCGAACCAGTGTTAAGGAAAGTTACCGTTCAAAGCAATGCATCACAATATCGCCTTCCTCTCAATAAAGCAACTAATTGTGTTTCTTACTTTTTATGGAAAGCAATGATTAATTACATGAGCTGGGCTTACTACTACCAACAACAAGTGTGATGTTTAAATCATGTCTTGTTCGTATGGTTGAACCATCAAAGGACAGCAGTAAGATTATTATGTTAAATAGCATATTTAATTATTGCAGGTTTTTGTCATATTCTGATTTTGCATTTGACCGTTTTGATTGACTTTAAGGACCACTGAATGTGTTTTTTGTGCAGGTGAGTTTCTGATGTCCTGATCTCTCCCAACATGGCAACCCTTGAGCTGTCAGTCAATACATGAGGAACAGAGTAAGTGATTATATCTCAAGTGCATTGTCTCCAGTTAACCTTCCCAGTAACATTAACAGAAGAATCATTCAAAGTCATATGGTAGCTTACACAAAAATATTATTTGTAAATTATTTATAGAATGTTATTTTTGAAAGGTTTTGGTAGGACATTGATCTAAAGTTCTTAAATGTCGCTACTTGTTTCAGAATTTGACAAAAACTTTGCAAACTAACACGACAAAACAGAAAGTTCCCTTAACAGCGGCAATGTTTTCAAACAGGACTTTTACTTTTTTAAAACCCAAAAGAGTCAAGAAAGACAGAAAAAAAAACTTTACAGCTTGTCAAGGACTGAAATACAAAATACACGACACCTCATGAAATTTCAAACTCAAAGTTTACTCGAAACGTACTCGTCTCCTGGAACATTCAAGGAAAATGTTTTTGGTTGTTAGTTTTTTTGGATCTTAATTTGGATCTGTTTCAGCTTCCAGAAGAAGTGTGAGAAACACATTTTACCTCACAGGGGTTTGAGAAAAACTCTCAAATATCAATAAATGTGCTTACAAATAATGCTATAGTTTTTGTATTTATGTGTGCGAGCGTCCCCTTAACGGTCACAAAACAAAAACATTGATATTTTGAATATTTCTGAATAGCATTTCATGGGAACGTTCATCGGTCAGCGGTGTCCAGATCGGCTGATCCTCACACAGCACACGGTTTGTCACAGATTCTCACGGGCAGGAATATAAAGAGCGGGAACACTTCAGCGGCAAAGCTTCAATCAAGCGTCTCCGAGCCAGCAGTCACACAGCGGCCATCAGGAGCTCCTCCATTATTTATTAGGCGGCAAAAGAAGTGTGTTTGTAAAGTAAATGGTCCTTCACACTCTACACGTTGGAGTCTAACAAGCCCCATCGCTCAGATGAGATAGCAGCGCTCGTGTGCTTAGATTGCAGATATTTTCAGGCCTAGCCATCAATCTCACGCAAGCAGCCTAAAGTCCCGAAACGTGAGCACTGGGCCTTCATTTACTGACCCTCGTGATGATTTCCCCAGAAACACTGAGCCGCTGGAGGCCAAATTATGAGTTTCGGTCGACTGTTAGAGGTCTAATCAAAGGACCCAAGAAGCAGATGAAATCCGGTCGTATTTGACGACGCCAAACACGGACGCGAGATTTCATCTGTTGATTCATATTCTGAGTTTCCCGTTGATCTGCTCATATGTATAAATAATCTTCCTCGCAGAGTCAGTGCATGCACTTATTCCCTTAAAAACAAGTTCAGATAAGGTTTTCGGGTCCCATTTGTAGTGCCCTTGATTTTATCTCTTAAATGGGCTACAAAACAACCTACAAACATCAGCGTCAGCGCCGCACAACAGCAGCCGTATCCGAACGAACACGAGCCTGATTTCCATCGGCTTTTTTTAGCCCTCCTGTTGCGTTAAACTCGATTTCCGAAGTGCTCAAAATAAGGGTTAAGTCATTCACGCAAACTTTTGACACACAGATGTGTTTTGGAAAAGCTGTTCTAATTTTCTGAAGACTCGTCGGCCGAACGACTCCAAACGGTTTCCATGCAATCTGCCAAAAATGCACACTTTTGAAAACACTAAAGAGTCAAGTAAAGACAGAAAAACTTCATTATGGCTTGTCAACACCTAAAATATGAAATTTCAAACTCCTAGTTTACCCGAAATTGACTCATCTTCGAAATTCATCTGTTTGAGATTCACAGTCGAAAAAAATCTGTCAAAGGTTGTTTTTGGTTTTTAGTTTTTTGGATCTTAATTGCGAGACTGTTTCAGCTTTGAGAAGAAGTGTGAGAAACCCATTTTACCCTCGCAGGGGTTCGAGAAAACTCACAAATAGCAATAAATGTGCTTCCTTACAAATAATGATATACTGTTCATAATTATTTGTACCCCAGTATGCAAATAGTCATTTAGTAACATTAAAATTCACAGCTAACAAGAAAAGTTCCCAGGACTTTGGCCTAAGTTCTCAACGTTATAAACAAACGTTCTTCGAGTAAAGTTCACAGAACATTCGTTGCGAGTTATCTGGGGTTTCATTTATAAAACTCTCTGTAGATTTCTATACAAAAGCTAGAATTTGCACATGAGTGCAAAAATCCCTTTATAAATCCCAGTCTGGAGAAGGTGTGCGTCTCCACCCTGACTCCTCCCACAAATCACCATATATGGAGCGTCATATGTCTAGCTTTACTATGCATAACCTCATCTGCATATCATTTACATGCGTATTCCATCCTGGTCTGTGATGATGTTCTCAAAATGTTAGCACAAAACTATTATTCATGCATCTCTTGATTTCATGTTTTTAAATGTCACTAAAAAAAGCAAAAAATAATGTTTCCATAATGTTTGCAAAATGGAACGCAACATTCACGCAGGTATATGATTCTTTAGGGTCTTAATGAAAAATCTATAACATACTTTGGTAAAATAAATTCAAAGGTTGTGTAAAAAAACATATTTACCTGATTTTTTACTTTAAAACACCTTTTTAAAATCTGCTCTGTTTTCAGTAAGCCATTCTAGTTAATGTTTCTTTAAATGCTAATGAGCTCTGCTGACCCCGCCCCCTCTCTTCCATGAAGAGCAGACTGTAACCTCAGCTGGCTAACTAGCACTTTATTAAGAAAGGCGATCTGCAAAGATTAATTAAATCTGAATCAGGATTGGTGCATTCCCTTCAAAATAAAAGTAATATTAATCTTTAATCGGAGTCTTCAGGGGATCTGATGTTGAGTAAATGATATATTCACTATTAAATCTTACAACAAAACTCCCCAATCGCTTAATCAGAGATATATTGTCCTCCCAAGTTGACATAATGATGATAGCTCACTCAGGGCGGGGCTAAAGTAAGACAGACCTGTCAATCAGATATGGTGGGAGGGGCCTGAGCAGATCCACATCATTCAGACAGGATAAAATAGGGATTAAAACAAAAAAATACACTGGGTGGATGTTTATCATTATAGGATGGATGCACACACTTCAGATATCTTGTAACGTGAATTTTGCATGTGACGATCCCTTTAAAAGCTGGATGTTTTCAATATTCAGAGAACAACAATAACCTGATGTATTCCTTTTGCATACTTATTATTTGCACGTCAGTGTATAAGCAGCCGATTACATTTTGCATCTTTGCTAATTTTGACCAAACATACATGAGTCAAACTGACCTAACACAACAGAGATGGCATTAAAAATGTTGAGGCACATTTATTCTTGACTCTATTACAGAAACACGC
>NC_056703.1:30144474-30186974 GCF_018831695.1 Puntigrus tetrazona | reverse complement strand
TTATGCAATTTTGCTGATAAGGCGAACATATATAGTTATTTTATCTCCATTAATCAGAGTTTAATATGTAATTTAAATGTGTACTGTATATCAACATGAAAACAGAGCTCAACATCTTTGTTTTTACTTTATTCATTCATCTCCCTCCAGGAAAAACATTGGGAAGTGTTTGCGTGCAGCTGAATGTAAACCAACAGTAAAGACAAAAACATTGTTAAAAATAGACACTGAGAATAGAATTTCAAACTCTAACAAGCAGTCATTTAAGAAAAATAGAGCGTGGCTTTAATTTCAATAGCTTTTGATACATTTCTGCAGGTAAATTTAAGACTTTTTAAGAAAATATAAGGAATAAACTGAAAAACACGAAAATCTTTCTCACTATTGTTGCATTTTTTCCAGAGAACATGTGAAAAGCTACAAGACAAAATAAGAAGTCTTAACACGAACCGATCAGAATTGAGTGAGTTTATAATAAAAACTGAGCTCAGATCTTTTTATTTCTCCATCGACGTCGTGTGAGTCGGGATCACAGGATTGTCTGCTCCTGATCATCATGTAGTCTTCTGCATGTTTCTGAGAGGCTCCGGCGGAGGACGGGGCGGTCAGGCGGCGGTCAGTCTCAGCTGTAAGGAGCCGGCTTTGAGCGATTAAATACGCTTAAGCCATTCCTCTACAGAGCGAGCGAGTGCCGCAGAGAGAGGCAGACGGATGGAGGAGGCGATAAAGGCCGGGACACTTTCATTATTGCTTTGACCCGAGGGGTCAGACGGCACTCGCCGCAGGAGAACTAGCCATTAGCCGGCTCTCCATCACTGCGCCTCGCGCCGGACGTGATTTATTCTCACCGAGCTGAAAATGAGCCGAATCAATGGTGCCGGAGCCACCAGACAGCCAATCACAGAAGAGCGTCACTGTCTCTCTGTCATCACTCTGAAGAAGAAGAAGAAGAAGAAGAAGAGGAAGAGGAGCACACGTGATTGAATCCAGACAGCAGTGATCTTCAGAATATGAGCTCTGAACTAAAGACGTCTGTTGGGAGTCAATCTATAAAGACATGCCACGGATTATTCAAAACACTGTACATATAATCATAATCTCTAAAATAAATTTATTCTGTCACAACCCATGCATTTTTTATATTTTAATATATTTTTCATTTTTATTGTTTTAATTAATTTACTTTGTTTTTTATTACACTACATTCTTATTTTATAATTATTTCGCCTTGCTGGAAAAAAAACAGCATATGCTAATTAGGTTTGTTTCGAAGCTGTCAAAGGACCAGCATAAACCAGCATAAACCGGCTTAAACCAGCAAAGGACCAGCTTCAAAGGGAACCTAACCAGCATATACTGTTTTCTTTCATCCTGTCATCCATATTTCATCCATTCATAAGTCATTCTGTTGTATTTTTTATGTTTGCATTTGAAGCTTCGCTAAAAAGATTATATGCAAACAGACCTGATGACAGAAAGATATCATCTGATAACTAGACAGAAAAAGTTTAGGTTAGCTTGAGATAGCCTAGCCTGAAAGTTTAAAGCAGTTGATGATTCACCTGTTACTAGCATGTTGCTAGCATGATTAGTAAGTAACTAGCATGTCGCTACAATGTTTCAAGCAGCATGTTGCTAGCATGATTTAAATGTGCAGTCATGAAGAAACGTACACTTCGACACAATGTTACAATGCTGCAGATGGTTGCTATGTAGTTGCTAAGCGGTTGTTTCCTGTCTGCTTTCTGCTTCAGTGACAGCTGTGTATCGATTTTATCACCTGCACTGAAAAAAACTAAAAAACTATCTGGTGTAGGATTTACTTTAAAACCACTTTCACTCAGTAAATGTTAGCAAATTTCACTATTAATTTCACATAGTCAGCTCGACATAAAACGAGCAAACTACTCCAATTATCTTTATTTAAACCTCTGAATATCAATATCACTTAACTCATAAAAGTGTATTTTAGTGAGTGCTGTGAGCATCACATTAAAAATACAGACTTAAATATAGAAAAAAACGACTTCATTCCGAGGCAAGACAACTTTTCATATCCACTGACATGTTATTGTTCTTGCTTTAATCATAAAACAAGACTTTACATATTAATTTTGCATCTCTAGTAAATGTATCTTGATTAAAGGATTTTTAGATAATTGTACTGAAAAACAAGACAGAAACTCTGAGGAAGAGATTCATCTTTCACGTTCATCTTTATTCATTTAGACCTTCAAACTAATACAGTTTAAAACCTTGATTTGTAAAATCATGAATCAAGACCAAAGACATGCAGAAAGAGATGCAGAAACCCTGACCTCTGTTTAACACACACACACACACACACACACACACACACACACACACACACACACAGACATACACACACACAACTCTCACACACACACTCTCTCTCTCTCTCACACACACACACACACACACACACAAACACACACTCAAACACACACTCTCACTCACTCACACACACACTCTCTCTCTCACTCTCACACACACACACTCACACACAGACTCAAACACACACACACACACACACTCTCTCTCACTCACTCACACACACACACACACATACTATCTCTCACACACACACACTCTCTCTCACACACACACACACATACACACATCTCTCACACACACACACACACACACACACACATTCAGTTTCACATTTTTTAATTGTCAATTAAAACTATAGGTTTGCACATTTTATTATCAAAGAAAAAGTAGAAGAAGAAGAACTGTAATAATACTAATAATATATAAAGGTATTCAAATATAAAGGTATTCAAATATAAAGAGTCTAGTGCAAAAATAATGTCTGTAGGTGTATGAACTAGAAATAGAATTGATTAGACATCCGTGATACAATAAAGTAAAAGTATAAGGTAGATGTGCAGGAAACATCAGAGCGGTGTTTGAAGGAGTTTTAAATGTCGCTGGATCCCAGAACGCTGTCTGTATGATACTGTATGACGTCCTGTACTCTCTCTTTATTGTGTTTTACTCTGTTGTTGTGTTTTGTTTGGACAAGGACTGATGTGATTGTGTTTGATTGGTGCAGTGATTGTTTGTGATGGGATTCAGAGCATCAGTAGACGTGAAGATCATCTGAGGGAAGGCCTCGCTGTCTTTGCTCATCTCTTGGTGTCGCAGGGCTTTACAACGATAGGACTGAGGATCTCTGAGAGGTTACCAGAATTCGATTGCCCTTTTTTGTATCTTCACTATTAGATGATATTTACCTAATTCTTGTTGCACACACTCTCTCTCTCTCTGTCAGACGCACACACACACACACACACACACACACACACACACACAGTATTGATCATCATGCCGAGGTAAACACCTGATCGATGCTCAGCTCCGGGGGTCTGTTTACTCCGGACTGTTACGAGACGCTGATCAGAGCCTCTTTGAGAGCTTATTGAAAAGCGGAGCGACTGTAATGTAATTTCCCGTCAGCCTGGGCTCCCCGGCCTGAGCCGCGTTTTCATCAGAACATCATCAGAGCCGCGAGAGAAAAACAGCCTTCAGTCCGCCACGCTCTCAGCAGGACGCCGTCCTACATCACCTGAACCCTTCTGTCCAGCGCTTCAGGCCTTCGGAGAGCGGCTGAACAAACTGAAGGAGCACAATACAGCAAGAATACAGCGCCTCGTAATAGAAACACTGGCTAAAAATACGACTTTGACCGGACCTTCTGCTCAGACTGCAAAAACGTGACGCTCGTCCTCAGTGTTTCTGGATTGTTTTCCAGTAAAAATACCTAAACATCTGTAACGGGGCTGACGAGACAAGCAGGATCAAACAATGGCAGACAGATATATATACTCTGTACTAAGTGTGTGTTAAGTGCTGTGTGTAACGTCCTTCGGGTGAGTGTGTGTGTGTTTGGTGACGGCGGTGTGTGTGTGATTTAAAACTGATACTGGACAGATATTTGTTCCTATTTAAATCACAAAGTGTCTTCATTTTCTTCAGCTTCTCGGAATAAAATCAAGACCAGCACTGCTTTATTTATACCCTAATCATGTCATTTATTACGACTGTAGTCATATATGTTTCTCAACACTGTCACTTAAATTTCCATTACATTTGGAGAATGTATGATCTTATTCTCAGGCTTTCTGCACTAACTGCTGAAACAATTACATCTTCCTCTGTGTTTTGAATTTGTTTTGCAGATAAAAAAAGTCCTTAAATCAAGATGCATTTACTGTAGGAGCTAAACCAAGATATGAAGAAAGGTTTCAAAATGAAATGAGTTCGTGATTAACAGATATTTCTTCTTATTTTGTTCATTTTCTCATGAAACAAGATCTTATGTTTCTATTTTGCATCTCCAGCACATGTATCTTGATTTAAGGATGTTTAGATATTTTTACTGGAATGCAAGACAAAGTTTCTGAGGAGGATATTCGTTTTATTAGATTTTTTTTGCAGTGCAGGCAACATTTAACACCACGACTTTACGAATGTAAGACTTCCTGCTCCGATTTAAGACATTTTAGGCCTCGCTTTGTGGAAAAGTGAATTAAGAGCCGCAGAAATCCTTCCTGTGCCGTTCTGAGCTTATAAATCTGAGATGAAAGCACAGTAATGGAGATACCTGAGGAGATGAGCATGTGTGTGAGATCAGGACTAACGTCTTTTGATCACCGACATCAGTCCAGATAAACGTGTCAAAAAAAGAGAAGAAACTCTGGTTCCCGATCGAAAGCGCAGGCCTTTAGATTGATATAGTCAAAAGCGCTCACAGCAGACGTCTGTAAATGTGACATGAACAGCGTGATTCAGCGAGCGCTTCCTACAGCTGTCAGTCGCCATCAGATCTGTCCAGGATGTTCAGAAATTCATCTTGACTGCAGAAGCTCTTCTGACCCGTTTACTGCCACAAACGAACCAGAAATAAAGCATTAAGTTCAACGAGTTACATAAAATATGAAAAAAAAATTGGGTCTAATCTGATGAATCTTTTAGATGATGTACAGACAGAGGAATATCCAGAGAGAAACTAATGAGTCGAGCTTTTGACTGTATTTGAGGCTGAATCGAGGTCGACTGTAAACTCGAGCACTTGATGTAATTACGAGTGGAACCGACGTCTGCCGATGGTGGAACGAGAACGACCGTCACGCAGAGCAAACACATGAACGACCGAACGTGACTCACGTGTGCCGGAGATGATGAGGACAGAAGAAGAGAAGCAGACGTCTGAACCTTTCTGATCCTGATTCAGATGAATACTGCTCTACACCCTTCAGAAGAGACAGGAGAGACATTCAGAGCCTTCCAGAGAAGAATAAACTCTGTTCTGTTCAACTTTCCACTAAAGTATTGTGCAGCACAACTGTTTTCAGCATTGATAATAATCAGAAATGACTGGATGCTGAAAATCACAGAAATAAATTCAAACAGCGGTTTTACATTCGAATAATATTTTGCTATTTTTACTGTATTTTTGCTGCACTGTACTGAACGAAATAAATGCATCTTTGGTTATATCTGAACATTATTTAGTGTTTATATAATCCTCACCTTCATGTCTTAAAACACATGCCTAATTCTTAAATTGTTACTGCATTTTCTTTTTTAAATAAATGTTGTTTTTCTGAAAATAATCGCTAAAATTTCAACACTGACAAAATAAAAAAAAAGTAAATTAAATGAAAGATGTCTGATATCATCATAGAGTATTAGAATGATGCTGAAAACGTGATCAAATAAACGCAGCTTAAACACACATGACGTTCTGCAGCCAGCGTTCTGCCGGAGAACCCGAAGCGTGAATCTGCCCCGATCCGGCTCCAAACTCAACGTCTCCGTTCTGATTCAGACGTGTCCTGATTTCACGTCTCTGAATTATTGAGGCGATGTGTCCTCTACATAATGGATCGGGACGCTCTCTCATATTAAAGACGTCTGCTGGAGGCTGCTGGATGATTTGTGTGCTGCTGATTCCTCACCTCAGCTCTTCTTAAGATGACCTGGAAGCCCGAAGTCGAAGCAAACACATCTGATTGTTTCCTAGCTCTGGTGGGTCCATTACGATCATCTTTGTCTCTACGCTGGATGTGAATCCACGCTCATTAATATGCATGTGAACGTGTCCTCGTGTCTGGATGTAAATGAGATTTGCCCGATGGCTCGTCTACAAGCCCTTCATCACTAGAAGCAGGACTCTCACACTCAAACAAATCGGCTGCGCTAGTTCGGAAACACACTGCAAAAAGAGTCCTTTTCAGGTGCAATCTTTACATATTTGTACTAGAAAACAAGACAAAAATACTAAATAAGGGCAACTTTTTTCTCTTTATTTGCACGGTTTTATTGTATTTTCAAAATGCACGTCTGAAATCCTTCAGATAAAGTCTGTTAAATGTAAAAAATGCTTCTTCAGTTATTATTAATATCGAGTTAGGTTTATTTAGTGTAGTTTTAGAAATGTGGTTATATAATTATTATTTCAGTTGTAGTTACTTTATTTAAATTAACATTTTAGCTTTAATTGCTGTTGGTCTAATCTTGAACTAGGTTTCCATAAATTTAGGTTAGAAATGTGATTTAAATGAACTGAAGTGTTATGCTGATGTTTCTGTATTTAATAATTTAAACAGATGTTTAAGTTGAGTTTGTAAGTGTGCTGTTTGTGCTCCTGCTGATTTAATGCGTTCACATTCCTGATGATTTTACCCGGAGCGACTTATCTTGCCTTCAGTCATAAACATGTTTTCCAAGCATGCAGTCGCTTACACCATGATCTACAGTTTGAACTACAGGAATAACTATTTCTGTCTGACGGAGACAGGAAAACCCCACAGACACAGTCACATCTACAGAATATACACTCCTGACCTCCTCGATTAAATTCAGACGAGACACGACTCTTATTGATTCCCTCGCTTACAGCGTTCATCCGCCGCACATCGGACACAGTCAAAGGAGAATCAGATACCAGGCCAGGCCTCCTGACCCCCGCCACGAATCTGTGAACACGGAGGGTTTGAGTTTTGCGTTAGTGATCCTCATCAGAGCCGTCTCCAGACGCCCATCACTTCATCACTCCGTCACGTCTCTGAAAGCGTCTCCTGATGTTTCATCACGCTGCCATTAATCCGAAAGTAAACTAAACAAACAGTCCGTGACAAATATGATGTCAGGCTCCAAATGAGCACAAACCTGTTTATAAACAGCTCTGTTCCCCGCAGCGTCATCCGTGTGTCTCCAGGCAGCGGCAGATCTGAGGAGCTCCTCCGGATGTTCTTCATTCAGATCACAACCTCAGCGACGTGACAGGAGCTCCAGACCCGGGTCTCTGACGGGACGTCAACGTCTCGGAGCTGTAATGAGACGGCAGAACACATTATTGATCCCAGGCAAACCTGGAGAAAATGAACGACAGAAGAGAGTAAAACAATACAATCCTGCTGATGACAGACTGGTAAGATCGTCTCTGCCCCATTTCTTCCGGAGCTCATTCACGGCGTGTAAAAGTGAACGTTACTAGTGATCACAGCTAGGGTTAGTGATTTAATCCAACCCAGATTATAGAAGTGCACTCGTATTGAAGAACCTTTCCTTTGGTACTTTATGTAGAAAGATTCACGGTAGCAGCCATAAAAATGAACACTTTCAATTTCGAAGGTTGGTTGGGAAACAGAAATGCGTCTCTGCATCGGTGTCTCAGCAATGGATGTGAATGGGTGCCGTCAGAAGGAGAGTCTGATGAAAACATCACAATAATCCCCAGCACTCCGGTCCATCAGTGAACATCTGGAGAAGACAGAAGATCAAACCAATCCAGCATTAAGATGATTTTAACTAAAATCAGAGTCCATAATAACTCTTCTCCAGTGAAAGTGTTCTGGTCTGAATCAGGAGAGAATGGATTATTATAGATTATTTTAATTCAAAATCATCTCAATGCTGAATCTTTTGAATCTTCGGTCTTCTCCAGATGTTAACTGATGGATGGATAACTCATGTTTTTATCAGACTCTCATTCTGACGGCACCTATTCACATTTCTCCAGATCTGATGAAGAAACACACTCACCCTAACCTTGGACTTGGAGGTGTGAGCACATATCTTCATTTTTAGGTTGAACCGCTCTTTTAAAAATATCTTAATTTCATCAATTTATTATTTCAGTCGAAAAAATTCAGTTTTCCCCAAAATTGTCAAAACCAGGGGATATTAAAAAGCAGTCTCTTTGAGAGACTGGGATCCAGAGATTAAGACACAAACGTCCTCAGATATTTCTCAGCACATTTTCCAAAATAAAAGTAAAGGTCTCTGTTAGCTGTTAGCGTCTGATGTCAGAGAGGCTGAGTCTGAATGAATCCTGTTGCTAGGGTAAAGCAGAATCTCGTTTAGTGTCGGCATCTCTGTGGATTCCTCCACCAGCCTGCTATTTATTCATCCACTCATTCGTTTGTGAGGACATGAGCGTGATATACCTGCTCTCTCTCACACACACACACATACACACACACACACACACAGCTATTGTTAATGTGCTGTCGCTGAACACAACAGAGCATCGACCGCACGCATATACACAGAAACACTTAGCATCACTCCCAGAGGATCAGCCTCAGCAACGAAACACACCACTTGAATCAGAGTCAGATCACTTAGAGGATGGCGAAGCAACATGCTAATGCTAAGCCCAATTGAGATCAATAGACAAGTATTGAAGAATCTCAAATACTCACAGAGATCTTCAATAAAGCCCGATGGAGCCCTGACTCGCTCATCTTCACTGAAACCAGAGCACCTCAACCGTTTACTAACCACTAGCACCAAGTCGGATCTATTGGCGATGACTGTTAAAAAATAGAAAAACACCAAAAAATGAACTAGTTCAAATGTAAGTAAAAACAAAAGAAATTTAAAAAAAGAAAATAGTACATTCCACTAACTTAAAAAACATGTTCACATAGCTGTTTCTCTGAAAAAATAATGCTATAGCTAATAATTGTACTCTGAAATGAGCGTCCTGTGAATGCCTTTGTTTTTGCTGAACCCCTTTCGTCCGCTAGCTGTCTCTTAAATCCTGCACTCGGGAGCAGCTCTACGCTTTCTGGACACCCCTCGTGATCGCAGCCGTACGAATCATGTTCCGGTGCTTCCCCCACGGCAAAAATCAGGACCGGTTCCACCTCGGTGGAAATAATGTTTCTCCATCGTCGGGCCTGCACCTTTAACTGAAATAAAATATTAAAGCCTTGAAAACCTCAACATTCGGATTTTTATAATAAAAATTCTGCATCAAAGACCAGCATGATTTATTTTACAGCTTGCAGTATTTTATAGTTGTCAAAAACACTAAGAGTGTGATATATTTTGTTGGAGCTGTCAGCAGGTGAAGAATAAACCTGATCCGTTCTGACATCTCCATCATTCTGCTGCTCTAGTAGACACCTATGAAGACAGTGAGATGCTCACTAGGGCAAAGACCAACAGTGTAATTAACATACTGCCACACACACACACACACACACACACACACTGTTGGATCGTCAGGTAATCACTACTGTCAATCACTTGATGTCACACCTCTTTCTTTAGCATATGCTCAGCTGATGCAGTCCAGAACATTTCCATTCGTGTATGATGTCCGCGTCTGATGAAGAGTGCAGAACAGAACAATCGATTCGTGCTCAATCCATCGAGACACACTCGTACGCCAACAACCCAGCCTCGGTGGACTGCATGCTGCGCAGTTAACTAACTATCATACTAACTATCATACTCTCTCATATTCAAAATAACTAATTCAAAATATTGAGAAAACTAGCTGAAATGGAAATCACTCATTTTCCTTTAGTTTAAGTATTAAAATAAATTTAATTCATACAATTTAATAGAAACAAAACAAAAATAATAAAGGCTAATTAAATGAAAAAAAACCTTTTGCAAATGTGTGTAAAAACAGAAGACATACACATAAAATCGTATAGCAAATCAGCTCATTAAAGGAAATTAATTATGATTAAATGCAATTATTTATTTCAGCTGTTAGTAGTAACTGCAGCAGAATTACACTGCCATCAATACATCTGTTTGTTTAGCAAAAAGTCATTGTAAATTCATATAAATTAATTTGTGCAAAGAAAATACTTTCTTACATGCATTAGGGCATGCATCAAGAATCGAAATTGTAAAGACTTGATGGTGAACCTTCAGGAAAAGCAGAGAATGAAGCTATGGAGAGTCAGTTAACCAGCTGTAAACCATCTGTGCTGTTTATAACAGGGTATATAACTAGTACTAAACCTCTGTTTAGTTGGGTTAAATATACTTGCATTGCCTCATCGGTGAGGGTCCAGATGCAGTCTTGGATAAAAGTCTTGATGGTTCCAAGGTTTTGAAGTTACCGTCAGGTTCTTCTTGGTTTGAAGAGCGATGACTTTCAAAGATGCCCTGACTCATGATGATTTCTTCCCAGGCAGAAGGTGAAAAGAGTTAAGAGAGAGGACTGAGAGATCTGAGGATCTTTGGTTGAATGGAAAGTCAGAACGTAAGGGTTTCCTTATCTTTTCATTGTCTCTAAGAAGCACGGGCCGCGTTATATTGAGACCCACCAGACTCGGCGACACTGGCAGACGAGAGAGAGAGGGACATGGAAGAAACCAGAAGACTGAGGCGGGACATTGTAGCGAGGCCTTTTGAACCATGGAGGGGTCAACCTCTTGAGGGTCAGAGAGCCAACAATCACTTTCACTTTCAGAGGGAAAGTTTACGACTCTCAAGCATGGTAACGTTGGAGGTTGATATACCATACCTTAAGATGTTGCGTAGGTATCGAGATGTAGTAGCCAATCTGAATTAGATCGTCTGAAGACGAGTCCGTGGATATCAAACAAGGCTAAGAGGAGGTGATATTAACTAGTGACATATCATAAACACGCAGAAACAGTATACAATATCAAAGACCAATAACAATATGCGCAATGACCTGAATGATATGTGTGTTCATCCATATGTGTGAAGTAATTAGACAAAAAGTCTATTGTTAAGGACATAATGTGTCTCTCCAAAAGTGGGATGCATTCCTTTAGAGGCAATAAAGCAGTGTTATCAGCTGGTTGCCAGGGGAACCACAGGCCTGTTCTGGCTTCTAGAGATGCTTTTCGGGGGAAGGGTCCGCAGACCCATAGCTTTCATTAGAAGGGCCATCACAGATTATGTGTTATCTTATACAATCTTATTAAATATATTGTGGAAAAATGTAAGTATTTACTGAAACATAAATATCATTGTAAATTATAAACAATAACTGAAATAAAACACAAAGGCGACATTTCTTATTGTCATTTAGTCTATCTAGAAGTACTGAACTAACTAGAATCAAATTAATTCATCTAATAAATACAAATTAATTAAACCTATATAGGCATCTTAAAAAAATTAATGTTTATGAAAATACAAAAACGCAACGCAAGTGGAAATCAGTATATCGGCGACATTAAAACATCGGAGGCGTGCCAGCGGCGAGAGCACTAGTGAGGGTAGTGTGCTTGTGAGACAGCAGTGATGACTCTCTCCTCCCCCTCACACCGCAGCGCTGAAGCACACTTATTAGTATGACTGAACACACACACGCTGGCACTGTGTGGAGAAAACACTTAAAATCTAATAAAGCACACAGGAAACGCACGGCCACACAAACACAGCAGCTCCCAGAATGCTCTCTGCCTCTCCTCCTCATGGCAGCAGATCACAGATACATATAAATAGCAGGAAATCAGAAGCGGGAAGCCGAGGAAGCCAGATGAAATCGTATTTCATTTAGCGAAGTAATTGCCATCAGGTCACTGCAGATCAGCTCCATTTGTCTTACTTCATCTGCAACTCAGCAGGAGAAATTAAACACACGTATATGTGCTGCTTTATCTGGATTTATGACTGTTAATTAATCAGGCCTTCATGCATAGATCTTATATATATGTAAAAAATGAGTAAAAAAAATATATATATTGAAAACTGTGTTCAAGTTTTCAATTTGTCTCTAATAAATGTATCTTGATTTACAGATATTTGTGTTGGAAAACAAGATTAAAATACTGAGAATATTATTTTATTTAATTATTTTATTTATTTATTTCTATTTTTTGCAGTGCATGTAACATTTAACTTTAGGAACTTTCTGCTCTCATTTAAGACCTTGATTTGTGAAAACGAGTCCTTTTTAACCCATTCGTGTTAGTTCACAGGGCATTAACAAACCATTCGTTTGTCTGTATGTATAAGTATAAGATATTTCTCAAGCATGCACCAGGGAAGTGCTGTCAAATTATTTCCTACCGTTATATGTTTAAAACAAAAGGGTTCAAAATCATACAAAACAGTAGTTTCCTGTAAAGGTAGAAAAATAACACATACAGTCTGTACAGTATAAAACATTACACCTATGAAGAGTCCTCATAAAACACAAATATCAACGTGTGTGTGTGTGTGTGTGTGTGTGTGTGTGTGTGTGTGTGTAAATCAGCTGTTTTAAATGACAACACTGGCGGTCCGCATCTGCAGCAGCCTCATGTTTCTGGACACACATGAAAGTGTGTGTGTGTGTGTGTGCGTGTGTGTGTGTGTGTGTGTGTGTGTGTGTGTGTGCGTGTGTGTAATATTCAGACTGCATTAATGGCCTGCCCTTTAAGAGTGCGTTTGCTCAGGTCAGCGTGTGTGTGTGTGTGTGTGTGTGTGTGTGTAAAGGGCAGCCTGTGCATGTTTATAAGCTCTGGATGATGTGCTCCAGCGGCCCCTGGAGGCCCCGCATTAACAAACACAGCAGGACTCGACCCTCATCTCATCACCAAAACACTCATCATCATCATCATCATCATCATCATCGTCGTCGTGGTCGTCCTCAGCGGCTCTCCTGCAGTGTCCTCATCAAACACCTGATTCATCAGCAGCTGAACACGCACGTCTGTCCAGGAAACACGGATCTAAATGAACACAGATTTAATGAATGTTTCTGTATGTGTTACACAGCAGACACACATCTGTCCGTCCGTACGACTTTCTGTGAATGAGTCTTGAATCAGATGAATCAGGTGTGTGTTGAGGATCTGCTGACTAATGGACTGAGAAACAGGTGATTAGTGATAATAATAATAACCATCAACACCAGTTAGTGCTTACGAACAGGGTGGATGTCAAGTGAAGAATGACACTGCCCTATAATTTATCATTGGTGTTTTTCCTCAGTCTCCACAGCATAATAAACATCTGAACAGATATTGCAGGTATTAATATAAAGTGAGTATAGATATTCATACTGGAAAGCAAAAATACTGAAGGAAGATTCAGCAATGCATCCAACATTTATTACTACCATGACTTTATGAATTGAACACCTTTTAAAGGCATTGAAAAATGAAAAAGATGTATGTGTGTGTGTGTGCGCGCGTGTGTTTGTGTTTGTGTGTCTGTGTGTGTGTGTATGTGTGTGTGTGTGTGAGTGTGTGTGTGTGTCTGTGTGTGTGTCTGTGTGTGTGTGTGTGTGTGTGTGTGTGTGTGTGTGTGTGTGTGTGTGTGTGTGTGTGTGTGTGTGTGTGTGTGTGTGTGTGTGTGTGTGTGTGTGTGTGTGTGTGTGTGTGTGTGTGTGTGTGTGTGTGTGTGTGTGTGTGTGTGTGTGTGTGTGTGTGTGTGTGTGTGTGTGTGTGTGTGTGTGTGTGTGTGTGTGTGTGTGTGTGTGTCTGTGTGTGCGTGTGCGTGTGTATCTGTGTGTGTGTGTGTGTGCGTGTGTGTGTGTGTGTGTGTGTGTGTGTGTATCTGTGTGTGTGTGTGTCTGTGTGTGTGTGTGTGTTCAGATGGGTCTCACACACATCTCCTGCGGTCAGTCGGTCAGTGTGTCTCATTGCTGCGGTCACAGCTGCTGAAGAGGCCTGGAGAAAATAAACCACACACACTATTCTTCTTCTATCATAGTACTTCAGTTTCTATCGTGAACCAATGATATTTCTCAACTCTAAACTCACACACAGACCTAAACTCATTAAGGCTACCTCTTATCAAGAGACAAATCTTTTATTTATTTCTATAGCATTTTACAAACTATTTTAGAGCAGCTTTACGGTAATAAACAGGAAAACAACAGTAGGAACGTTCATCAAATATGTCTCTAAAGAAGACAACAGGGACATTATTCAGTTCAGTTCGGTTCAGTTCAATAAAATGATTCATATCTGACCTATATTCATGCTGTGTAATGACTCAAATTTCAAAGAAGTGCTTTTAAAAGCATCAATAGCACATCAATGACGGAGTTGACTAGAGCGAGTGTTTCAGTCAAACGTGTTTTCATGTTCACAATAAACACTTTCAGAGTTTCCTCTGTACAGATCTACTACACAAAATCAGTTCTCAATCGGCTCTGGCAGATGTTAAACTGCATCTGTCAGTAGATTCAGATGGAAATGTGTTATAAAATGTTTGTTTAGTGAGAAACCATGTAGGATGATTTGTTCAAGAGAGTGCAGGACTTTAAAACCCTAACGATCCAGGATTCACTCAGCTTTCACCTTAAATATCTCTTCCTTTAGTATTGATGGGATAGATGAAGATCTGCTTTACTGATGAAACACACACTAGATGGAGGCCTAGACTCATTACATTTAGTGTTTCCAGAAGATTTTTAACATGCATTTCATCACTCCAGCTTGAGTCGACCCTGTATATGTGTATCTGTTTAGAAAAAGAAAATGTCTATATGCTGAAAAGTCATAAAGCGTACAACAATACACAGAGTGTGAGTGGTTTATGGAGGTTTATCGTGGTCTGTTCGTCTCAGATCTTCGTGAGGACTGGATCCAGACTGAATCTTGTGTCTTTGCCTCGGGATGTAAGTCCCAAGACAGAAACAGAGAAACAAATAGACTCAAAATTTGCATAGCTGCTGTTCCAACCAACCAAAGACGGCGTGTTCAACCCAAACTAAATCATGAAAAGGTGAATTTGATCAGATATAGCTGAAGTGTAGAGTTACAGGATACAGTATGTAAACGCTTGGCTAAAAATGATGGTGATGATGATGATGATGATGATGATGATGCAGTCGGTGGGTAGTGAGTTTTTCGAAACCATTGTTGCTTGAAACGCTCCCAAAGAACACTTGTCATGGAGCAATGAGGTTAAACAATAGAAAAACCACAGTAAAGATCACAGTTTAAGAGAATATCTGCTGTATAGAACCACTGAAGATCATCCATCACGATCAGAGACCTCTTCTTATTTGGGTTTTTTGCAAACAATTTGCATGAAAAAAAATTTGTTGTTGTTGTTTATATAATATGTGTGTGTGTGTGTTTATTTATTTAGTATATATAAACACAATACACTATATATGTTTCTTAAATATATACATGCATGTTTATGTATTTATAAATACATAATAAAAACACACAGGAGACACTTATACAACATGTAAAGAAAATCTGTTATTTTGTTATTATCTACTCAGAATGAATAGTTTAACAGCACTATTATTCTACATGTTCACAGCAAGCAGTACTTAAACAATCTCTGTTACAGGATTTTCTTTTGCACAAAAAAAGAAAGGCCAGAAAATGATCCAGTGCCCACCTGGCCCTTATACAGTATCACCACGGGTGTGTTATATTTTATTTATTCATTCATTCTTTTCTACCTCTCGGTGTAAAATGCTTTGGATCAACTACACTTGTCTAAAAGCTCGCTCTAGAAATACACCGCTTTTACAAAAGCACGCTACTGAAGCTCCTCATCATCATCACAGACTATCATTATCTTGTTTGCTCAGCTTGATAAAAGTCAGAAGTCAGTAGTTCACACAGTGGAGGAAATGGATCTGTTTTATTGTCATTTGTGAGGAGGAAGCTGTTTGTAGATGCAAAACACTGGTACGTGTTAATGAATCAGTTCAATGGCTCTGATGCACATGTGAGACTCACGTGAATCAAAATGTGTGTTTGTGCAAACTCAGTCACGTGGTCCAGAATAAAGCACACAAACAGAAGTGTTTATATATTCTCGAGCAGAATAAAGTAGTAATTAGCCGCAGTCAGAAGTCAGTCAGCAGGAAGCCCTCATACAGTAGTTTATGTGGACAGACGCTGAGTCTAATCTCTGAAGCTCGTTAGTCTCTGAGCGTTTGGCTCCAGACAGGTGCAGTGTGCTCCGATCCATCATCTCTGGAGCTCTGCCACGCTGCAGATACTTCTGTATCAGAGCCTCTGATTAATTTCCTGCTCTAATCCGCTGGCAATCACGGTCTGAACACACACAGACAGCGCGGCCCGTGTCAGCTTTTTTGCTATATCCAGAGGAAAAACAAATGGGAAAACCACGAAATCGTGTCAGACTCTCCGGCGTACAAGCAGCTCTGAAGCAACCGGTTGTCCTGAGATCAGTTGATCGATGGCGTGATCCAGACAGAGTCAAAACTGAATGTGTGTGCATCTCAGAGCAACATTACCACGTCCTTCCTGTGTGAATCTGTTCTTGAAAGAATCATTTGAGTCAAAGATTTAATGATCCATTCATAAAAAGTTGTCTGGTTTGTTTAGTTTCTAAATGAATCAGACGTTTTGAACAAATGAATGATTCAATGCTTCACTCATTAAACCACTGGAGGTTTTATTGGTATATTTAATCATCCATGATGAGACTAAAGGTCTTTGCACCACATTCATCATCCTTTCTTATCAAAATGCATCAGATGCCAAAACATAAAATCTATGCTGATTCAATTTACATTTTTTTATATAATGGAGGAAGGTTTAGGATGCAGTGTGTAAACGTGATTGACACATTGAGAGGTTGTATTCATTTATTTTTAGAAAAAAACCAGCACAGAAATGATCATCACCTAATCCCAAAATATTGAGATATCATTTCTACCATTAAAGCACAAACCTAGACACCACTACATCTCATACTGGAAGGAAATACAAAAAGCAAACCTCTGCACTGAGTGGTTGCTAGGGTGTTCTGGGTGGTTGCTAGGGCATTGCCGTGTGGCTGTGAGGTATCGTATAAACTCGTATGACCCTGAAACTGTTTGAAATTCATGTCTAGTCAATGTCCTTTGAGGTAATTAGTGTTGTATATGTAGTGGATGAGATGGTGTTTCCTGCTAAGACGTCACGCACATTTTGCTGTCCAGGGTTTAATTGGGGCCCGTCTTAATCCTCTCGTGTCACTAAGCGCTGTTTGCAGCACACTCCATTATGGATGGACGATTAATGTTGACATCATGAATACGCTGGAGTGAATATTAAGAGCTCAGTCACACACACACACACACACACAATAATTAGCGGGAGGTGCAAAGGAGATGATCTTTAGCAGCAAACACACTACACAGAGCTCTGCTCCGAACACTAGTGAGCAGCCTACCTAGACAGCATCATATCAGAAGTGTAGTATGTTCTCACGGTCCAGTTAACTCCTGCTGCAGCATTAATAGGGCAAAAGCATTTCAATCATTCATGGCCCGTTCCAGCACTGCATTGCTCTAAAACCCACACAAACCTGCCTTGGTAGCAGTATTTAAAGCTTTTTGGGATTTTTTAAGTGGTTTAACGGTTTCATTTTTTTTTTTCTCATTTGTGAGATGCTTTGGATAAAAACAACTGAACAAATGAACATCTATACGTATATTAAATGCCGTAATGTTTGAATTCTAATGACTGATTCTGAAAAGTAATTTGATATAAACATTATATTAATTTAAGATTAAAGAAAAATAATTGTGTGTGTATATATATATATATATATATATATATATATATATATATATATATATATATATATGTGTGTGTGTGTGTGTGTATGCAGGGGATGTTTGTGTGTGTGTGTATATATATATATATATATATATATATATATATATATATATACTGCTGGTAAAATTGATGGCTTTTAGTTCACTGTGATCTGTCAGATGGAGTGTGTGGAGAGCGTGTGTGTGTGTGTGTGTGTGTGTGTGTGTGTGTGTGTGTGTGTGTGTGTGTGTGTGTGTGTGAGTGAGTGTGTGTGAGTCAACAGTGCCCCCTGTTGAGTGTAGAAATGCATTGACACAAAATGCAACGACATGCATGACCCTCCTGCTTTAACCAAACCACATGCAAAATGATAACAAATATATATGGCATCAATATTGATTTTGAGGCGGGTGGGTGGAGATAATGAGCAGTGTGTCTGAGGAGCTGAACGTGAAATTATTAGTTTATTGTTCAGCAAACACTTTAAAGCCACCAGAGCGTTTGTGTGTGAGAGGCGGGTGCTTACACACACTCTGTCTCCTGATTTGCTGAAGTCGGTTCTAGAGCTCAAACAGGTGAACGTGGACGGAGCTGTTAAGCGTGTTTGCTCAAGTACTTCACCTGGCGAGGGACAGAAAGCGGAGCAGAATCTCCATGGTTACAGTCTGTCTGACTGAAGTGTGATTAATAGCAGGAAGGCTGGTGGCGAGAGACAGATGTAGGTCATGAACGCTCTGAAAAGCATGTTGACAGAGAAATCAATAAAAGCCCCAGAGCTGCACAGCGAGCTTTCATAATCGGAAAGATTCGCTCTCCTCTACACAAAGAAAGCATTTGTGCTTTGAGCTTCTGACTGCTGGAAGAGACTGAATGAGACTGTAAAAGACTGTATGAGAGTGTGTGAGAGTGTATGAGAGTGTAAAAGACGGCGTCAGAGTGTATCAGACTGTATGGAAGTGAATGAGAGTGTATTACAGTGTGTGTGTGTGAGACTGCGTGAATGTGTAGTGGGACTGTATGAGAGTGTAAAAGAGTGTGTGAGAGTCTAAGAGTATGCATGAGTGTGTATGGGAGTGTGTGAGTGTGTATGGGAGTGTGTGAGAGTGTATGAGATTGTATGAGAGTGTATGGGAGTGTGTGAGAGTGTATGGGAGTGTATGAGTGTGTGTGTGAGTGTGTATGAGACTGAGTGTGTATGGGAGTGTATGAGACTGTGTGAGAGTGTGTATGATGAGAGTGTATTAAGGAGTGTGAGACTGTATAAACTGTCTCAATCTTAACCTACTACTAAAGAGACTGGAACACTGTCTGGTTCTTCTGGGATGGTACTCAGATGTTTCAGGTCTTAGTTAGAAGAGAGAGGTTATTATGTGAGTATAAGAGAGTATAAGTCTAAGTGGACGTCTAGAACATGTGGGGTTCCACAGGGATCAGTTCTTGCACCGCTCCTGTTTAGACTGTATATGCTGTATATGCCCACTAAGTCAGATAATGAGAAAAACCTGTTTATAAATCACTCAATGGTCTAGAACCTAAATACACAGCTGAATATAAACAGATCACTCAGATCATTAGGAGATACTCCAAACAAGGGAGTCTGCTTTTAAGATGTTATGAGCTTCCAGAAGAGATGCTCATCATTTATTTTATTACTTAATTAATGTATTTATTTATTCGACAACAGACCTCCAGGAGGTGCATTCAGTCATATTCAGAGTTTCAGAAAGAAATTAATTTAGAGTTTAAGAGCTCTTGAAACACCAGACAGAGAGAGCAGGAAGATCTGAGAATCATCACCTCTTCATACCTTCATCAACCTAACTAATAAACAGATGAAAACAAGCGTGCTGTTGGTTCAGAATCATCAGTATCTATCTTTTACCTGAAAGTTCAGTCGTTAAGAAGATTAACATCAGATCCTGCTGTCTGTGACATTCATTAGAAACTGATTCATCAGCAGGTTAAACTGACACGAGTTCATCAGACTCATTAAGACCAGAGCAACGTGTGTGTGTGAGAGTGTGTGTGTGTGAGAAAGAGTGAGTGTGTGTGTGTGTGTGTGTGTGTGTGTGTGTGTGTGTGTGTGTGTGTGTGAGAAAGAGTGAGTGTGTGTGTGTGTGTGTGTGTGTGTGCATGTGTGTGTGTGTGTGTGTGTGCGTGGTAGAGAGAGTGAGTGTGTGTGTGTGTGTGTGTGTGTGTGTGTGTGTGTGTGTGTGTGTGTGTGTGTGTGTGTGTGTGTGTGTGTGTGTGTGTGTGTGTGTGTGTGTGTGTGTGAATCAAGCGCTGAAGAACTCCCGCACGTTCACACAGAACCCAGAGAGTGTTCAGTCACTGAGATGTTTCTGAGTGGCTTTATTATGAATACTGCTCATATTTTACTGATGGACAAGCCTGGAAATGTTCAAAGGCATTCCATTTCTCTGGTGACTATTAATAATCTGCTTTTAGAGCTTCTTACAGTTCACTGGACGTTTCTTGGAAATAAGCACACGTTCATGTTCTTGGAAACCAGATGATAGTCCTGCAGGTTCATGACCTCAGCTCCAGGTTCAGGAAAACGCTGGATATTTGGTCTGTTTTAGGAAACCTTAACTTTCTTTATTTTAGAAAAATGATAGACATTCAATTGTAGACAAATAGAGAGATATATAAATAAATCCACTGTGAAATCAGAAATATGTTTTAAATCTAAATCTATGTGTTATTTTAATTAACTGGGATTTACCAGCAGTTTCTTCATCAAAATAGTTTCCGCACCATTTTTACCAGTGTTTTAACAATAAAATGTGTTTATTTTAATGGAAATATCCCAATTGCTGTTTATGCTTTATAATGTTGGATGCTGTAAGATGTCGACTTCTCACCGTTTATCAAAGTATAACTACATTGTAAGCGTTGAAGACCGTGTTCTGTAGGTAAAAGACAGAATGAGAGCTGAGACGTGGTTTTATTCATCTCTGTGTCCATCAGCAGCGTCTCAGACTTCTTCAGAGATCTTCCTCACAGCTCATTGTTCATAATAACTCTTTGATCTAAAAGTCTAAAGGATTCAAATTAGTTTAACAAAAAAAAAAACACAGTTTTCTGTACAAAGAAGCTGAAATGTAGGGGACTTGTCTTTTGTGTTGTTCGTGATGATCAAGTCTTTATTCATATTTTCCGTCATGTTTTATCATCATTCATGTCCCTCTCACACACATCTTAAACACATTGTGATCGTTCATTAGTTTCAGACGTCATCTTCATCATCAGACCCATGAATCAAGCTGACTAAGATTTACAGACACTTCTTCAAGGTTAAATCCTGAAAAGGGTCCAGGTTTTGCTGAGCGAGTATAACGTGATTAAATGATCATCATATTCGGACTCATTTAGTGAAGAAACGGAAGAAACTGCTGCTCATTTATTGTTTGATTTGATGTGAAGTTTCTCTCATTTTTGTTCATTCTCTTATTTGATCCTTCATTCTAAAACACTTTAGATGTCTTTAACCAGAATATTGTTCTTTTACATCTGAATAAAAATCCACTTTTATGTCATTTTGTCTTTGTTGCTGTAAATGTTTTTAATATTATTATTATTATTATTATTATTATTATTATTATTATTAGGGATACGACCATGTCTGTTCGACCAGGCCTTTTATGTAAATATAAAAGAAAGAAAGAAAGAAAGAAAGAAAGAAAGAAAGAAAGAAAGAAAGAAAGAAAGAAAGAAAGAAAGAAAGAAAGAAAGAAAGAAAGAAAGAAAGAGGAAGCAGACAGATGCTCCAAACATGTGTTATATCAGATCCTGTCCACACGGGGGCGCTGACTCTCACTGCATGAGGAGGAGGATGAGGAAGATGAGGATGAAGATGAGGAGGAGGATGAGGAGGAGGATGAAGATGAGGAGGAGGAGGAGGAGGAGGATGAAGATGATGAGGATGAGGAGGAGGATGAAGATGAGGATGAGGATGCTGTCCATGATGCTTTGCAGCATCAGAATGATTTCATTAGTTACACTGAGCTGCTACAATCCTTTAGTTTATTCCTGCATGTTTAAATGAAAAATAAAGTTCAATGTTAATATAACCTGAAGTTTATAGAAATAATTTAGTCAAACTAGTCAGATCTCATCTGTATCAATAATACATAAGAGCGTCATGTACATCATCATCATCATCATCATCATCATCATCTCCACAAAACCAATCTGAAGTCACTGAGGTATGGGTCAAAATTATATTTCATAATTATTTTCTTTTATGCCAAAAATCATTAGGATAAGTGTATGTTCCATGAAGATATTTAGTAAGTTTTCTACAGTATAAAGATATCAACCTTTCAGTTCTGCTTAATAATAAGCATTGCTCAGAACTTCATCAATGGAGATTTTCTCAATATTTAGATGTTCTGCTTCCTCAGACTCCTGATTTTCTGGACGTTGTCTCTCAGACAGATGTTCTCTGATCAGAACAAACCTCACATCACTGGAGAGATTATTATTATTTTATTTTATTTTTTTATTACAATCTTGACACTGATATAAATAATTATAAACATTTTAAAAAAGACACACATTATTTAAATTCCAATTTAATTTTATTTATTAGTTTTTTCTAAGTATTGTTAGATGCCAGTGTTTCTTGTCATAGCAGTGCAAAGATTTGATTTCAGCTACTAAATATATAAATAGCTACTAAACTATATTTTGTAAAGATTTTATATCTGTATTTAACCTGTATTTAAAAGATTTTTATCATCTATAACACATGACCTTTGTTTAAGATCCTGATGCTTTTTGGCGCCAAGAAACTCTTTATTTTGAACCAATCCTTGCCTGCTGCTGCACATAGAGATGCTGTAGGCCTTTCAAAAACAGAATTCCCTTTTTCCACTTAATCTCAAACAAACTGCACTCGGGTTATTCTGATTAGGTTAAAAAGAACATATAGCATAAGAAATTAAAATGTAAGAAACGCAGTTATCTGTTTTTGCAAATAAACACTTTGCGCGCGCGCCTGTGTGTGTGTGTGTGTGTGTGTGTGTGTGTGTGTGTGTGTGTGTGTGTGTTTCGCGGGGCTCTGAGATGCTCAAGTCACAGTATTTACCCAAAGAGAGAGAAGGGGGGGGGGTCTGCTGGGGGAAGGTGAAGCCCCCTCCGACACACACACACACACACACACACACACGCTCGCGAGCTCGCTCAGGACTTGTTGCGCTGCAGTGAGAGTCTGAAGCCGCGGAGGAACAGAAGAGACTCGTTTGGAGAGTTGGAGGAGAAACTCAAAGATCTGATCCGCTAAAGATCTCCTCGGCGCTTCGAGTGTGTGTTCGTGCGATCAGGATGTGTGTGAAGTGAGCTTCGGGACAGACCGCATCTGCTCGAGTGGAGCTGGAGCTTCTCTGACGAGCATCATGTCGTAGAAGTTGCTCCTCGAGCTCTTCTGGCTCAGTCCAGCTCTCGTCCAGGATGGCTCACTTCACTTTCGTGGCATGTTCTGATCGTCGGTGAAGAAGAGTCGAGTTCGCTGGAGATTCTGCAGAAGACTGAGAGGATGGTGGTGGTGGTGGTTAGTTGGGGCGCTTTTCTCCAAACCTGCTTGATATTGATGGTGAGAGCAAACCAGCACAACCCCAGAGAGACCAGCTGCGACCTTCACGCCAAAGTAAGGCACTGTCTTTATTACAAACTCACAAATCACTTCCTTATCGTAGATGTTACCAAATAAATCAGCAGCTCCAGATATGAATGTTTATGTACATAAAAGATACAGTTATCTTTCAGCTTATCTCATTTTAAGCACTGAATCACACAGAACCAAAAAAATGACTCTTATGTCAGTGATGGAATTTTTTTCAAACTTTACACAAATCCAAAACTACACACACAAAATGCTAAATGTCTATTTTAAAATAAAGCACTGCATTCAAAACATCTCAAAAGCAAGTATTTGCAAACATCTTTGCCATAATATTAATTCCTGTTAGATGTGTGTGTGTGTGTGTGTGTGTGTGTGTGTGTGTGTGTGTGTGTGTGTGTTACAGAGGGAACTGTGTTTTGCAAACAAGTGTGTTTTAATGAAACCCGAGTCTAAAGCTGAGAACTAGTGTATGGTTTTGAAGATTGGAGTGTTTCTGTTGTTTGAGAGTCAGCTTCAGAAAGTCTTGTGTGGAAGATGTGTGAGGAGATAAAGAAAGTTCTTTGATATGGAGAATGCATGTGTGATTATGAAATATAAACACGTTTGACGTGTAAACGGCTCTTTGCGTAAAATATTTGTCATTTGCACTACATGGGTTTAAATCACAGGGTTTCAATGGTAGATAAGAGCTCTAAACTTCTATTTTCACAGACACTGATAGTTTTATAGGCTCACTTTGTTGAACATAAAACACAATGCTTCTGCGTGAGCGGACAGTGTTATATTTAGTGTCTGTAAACCATGTTTCTGTCTCATTATTTCATATGCAAGCTTGTTTCTGGAGCGTCAGAGTAGTCGTTCTGGACGTGTATTGCCCTCGAAGCTCACGCCAGGCACTAATTAGATATTAACCGTCTATTAAAGACATTAGCAGCTTGTGAATAAACATCAGCTCTTCAGCAGCGACTGCATGAAGCCAGCGTTCAGAAACAAACAGCCTGCCTTTGGTTTGAGAGTCTCAGAACGTGGTCATGAAACTTCACGAGCTTCGAGAGTCTGTTAAATGTTTACAAGTGTTTCACAGCTGCACATCTTCATCTCATTAATCTGATCTGAGAGAAAGAAAAAACACCCATGTTGTGACAGAGTGACATTTACGAGCCAATATTTGGACGTTTTGAATGAAGCTATTTCCTTCTTAAATCTTTCTCAAAGACTGGAGTAATGATGCTAAGAATTAAATTGATCAAAAAGGTTTCTGTGAAAACGTTTAAAATCTTACAAATGATTTCTGTTTCAAATAAATGCTGTTGTTTTGAAACCTATCTCCTATTTGCTATTAGTTTCAAGCATTTTGGTAAAGGTTTTTCTGACTCACAGATCAGAGTACTGAGCCTGCTTTAGTAAAGTTTGTCTGGTGACTCAGGTAATCTATACACTCTCCATTACTCAAGCACAGCTCAGTATTTGTTCCTGTTCTCTCATCTTTCAGAGACGGCTGTCTCAGGTGCTGCTTTATCTTGGTTCTCTTCCTTCCTTGCCGATAGATAATACTCCACTGCTCTGCCCAATCATAAACCCCACTGCTCTACTTAGACCGGGTGTTCCCCAGGGCTCTGTTCTCGGCCTATTACTGTTTATTATTTACATAATGCCTTTTGGACGTATTGTTTTTCATCATGGATTTCATTATCACTCTTACGTTTGCCGTCCAGACTGATTCCTCCAAACCACATCACTGTCTGTGTGTTAATGAGTTAAAGACATTAGACAGAGTTAATTCTAAGATAGAGTTGGAGGGACAGTAATAAAACATGTTTCCAGTTTTAACCTTGAAGCTGCAATCATTTTTTCCATCAGCCACTGTTAGACACTTAGGTAGCACTCTTCATCCTTCACTGACCCTGAATGTTTACATTAATAAACTTTCCAGCGTTAAATTTCTCCAGCTTCCCCATATAGCACAACTTCATTCTTATGTCGGCCCAAAAAATCACGAGTGCATGCTTTTATTACATCGTTCATCATCTGATTTAATGTTCTTTTTGCTGGCTTACCGGCACGCTTTATTAACCCACACTAAGCGATCAACTCGTATCACCCCGATGTCTTGTTTAACCTCCACTGGCTTCTTGTGTCATCTCTCATTATATATAAAATGCTTACCTTTAAATCTCTCAATGATTTAACCAATACCAATTACAACCAATACTGCCAGTCTTAACTACCAGTTTTTTGGCACTTTTGGCACACTCCTGTACTACCACTTGTAATGCTTTCTTTAAGTATTTTTTGCATTTGCTGCTCTTTATGTTTGTATGTTTCTTTGTTAATGCTAATGAGTTGTTTTTATGTGGTTATGTGTTACTATGTTGCTTCAATGCGTCTTTGCTGTATCATTTGGTTGTTTCTGGACCGGGTAAATGTCTACTGTCCAACTTTACGGATGCTCTGAGCCGTCTGTCTGGGATTACTGCTGATTTTGAATGCTAGCCTGCTTCATTGCTGTCTTTAATGTTTCAGCATCAGCTGATCTGACGAAGCCTTGTCCTTCTTTCTGTCTCTAGCAAAGCGAGCTCAACTCTTTCCTGTGGACTATAAAGCGAGACCCGCCCTCGTACTTCTACGGCACCATTCACGTCCCGTACACGCGCGTCTGGGACTTCATCCCCGAGAACTCCAAGCAGGCCTTCCAGGAGAGCAGCATCGTGTACTTCGAGCTGGACCTGACCGACCCGTACACCATCTCGGCTCTGAGCAGCTGCCAGCTCCTGCCGCAGGGAGAGAAGCTGCAGGACCTGCTGCCCAAAGACATCTACCGCCGGCTCAAGACGCACCTGGACTACGTCAAGCTCATGCTGCCCTCCTGGATGACCCCTGACCAGCGGGGCAAGGGCCTGTATGCAGACTACCTGTTCAACGCCATCGCCGGGAACTGGGAGCGCAAGCGGCCCGTCTGGGTGATGCTGATGGTCAACTCTCTGACCGAGGCCGACATCAAGACACGCGGCGTTCCCGTGCTGGACCTGTATCTGGCTCAGGAGGCCCAGAGGATGAGGAAGAGGACCGGAGCCGTGGAGAAGGTGGAGGAGCAGTGCCATCCTCTGAACGGACTCAACTTCTCTCAGGTGAGCGAGGGATTCGTCTCCATCCGTCACAAACCTTTGGATCAGTTCAGAGTTTTAATCAAGTCTCTCTGGTTTGTTAAGGTTGGATCGAACTGCTTAGACACATTTATAAAACCTCGCCTCTTTAATTTAAAACTGTACACACAAAATACTAAATGCCTCTCGTCTCTTGCAAAATGAAGCAGAATATCACAAACACATCTCGAAACAAACATTTGCCATAATATTAATTCCTGTTAGATGTGCGTTTTTATGAATTTGAAAACAAATTGTCAAAGGCTGAGAATGAGTGTATGTTTTTGTAGATTTGGTGTGTTTCTGCTGTTTGAGAGTCGGCTTCAGAAACTGTGAAAAGAGTTATTGAGTTACTGAAAAAAACTATTACAATTACGGTACAAAAAAGGTTACTCTTGTTGCATTTAAGAAATGAGTAATATTAAATAAATACATGCTCTACATGGTAGGGATATTTGTATGCAATTATTCATAATTTATTGTTATTATAATTGTAAGTGCATGTAACGTAACAAGGGCACCTTAAAATAAAGTGTTTTAAATACTATTACAATGTAAAACAGCCGTTTTCTCTGTGAATGTCTGCTCAACTGTAATTTATTTCTGTGAGACGCAGCTGAATTTTCATTTTTTATTTACACTTTTTTCACTCTCATGTTTGAGGCGGCTGACACATGATACATGCATGCATTTAAAAAACATCCATCAAGTGCCTTTCACACAGAAACACACTTAAAAAGCAGTGCGTGTAAATGTAAAAACATGACCTGAGCAGAGTGAAAACAGTATTTGGGCATGTCTCATGCATTCCAGCAGTGATTAAGATTGTTGTTTATCAGGAAACTAGTGTTTGGGATTTTAATGACGGATGCTGAAACCTAGAGGATGACATCATGCTGAAATAGCCGAATAACGACAGCAAATAAGACGAAAAAAGTACAATAGCTATCAAGGGTCTGTAAGATTTGTGAAGGCCTCCTGCATTTAGTGCATTATCTGCTCTTCTGTCATCAGAGGATCTCCAGGCTCCAGAGGCCTGATTCTGCCTCAAACGCTCTGCTCTCAGTGTCTCGTGTTATTAAAAGTGATTTGAGCGTAATGGTTCTCGTCTGAATCTGACTCCAAACCCCCTTGTTGAAGTCAGACTGGTGTCGCTCTGTTGAGTCCTGCAATTATTAGCGGAGACGTAATCGTGTCGCAGCGGCTGGAGTTTGAGCTAATGCCGTACGGAACTAACGGGATTACACACGGAGCCAGACAGCAGCGCTCCCATCGTCTGCAAGAACTGGATTATTAGAAGAGTTACTGTCATCACATTTACTTCTATAGCACTTTATACGACACAGACAGATTCAAAGCTGCTGTAATAAATGGGAAAAGCCAAATTTATCAATGTATTTTTCCACCATCAGTAGTACAGCAGCTCTACAAGAAGACAGTAGGGTCATCATTCAGTTCAGTGTTGATTCAGTTCAGTTCAATAAAAAGTTATTTCATTGTGAAATGAATTTAATTTAGTTTAAGCAGCATAATATTATGTATCATTTATCTCTCTAGTGATTCGTACAAAACCGATTGTTATGACACAATCAACAATTGTTCATCAATTATGAGACAGATTCTGCTGTGAAGACGTTTTGTGTTTTTGTCATACCTCTGGAGTTATATCTGGAGAATTGATTGCTCTATATTTGCTTGCAAAACACTGTATAGTCTTTGGCAAAAAAAAGAAAACAACAGCTTTTAATAAAATATGTATTTGTTTTTACTATGTAAGAAAGCATTGTACTTTTTTTGTTTGTATTCCATTCAAATGTAATCAGTTATTAGTTTTTATAGCAATTTACACAATTTTTTTATAACTTATATAACAATTTTTTTTCCAAACTTAACAAATCCAAAAAGTGCAAGCAAAATGCCTCCAATCTTTTGCAAAACGAAGCCCTGCCTTCAAGATATCACAAACACATCTCAATTTGCCGTAATATTGATTCCTGTTAGATGTGTGTTGTGTTCTGCAAAAAGTCTTTTATGAAACTGAAACTGGCTGAGAATTAGCTTCTGCTGTTTGAGAGTCAGCTTTCAGAAACAGTTTGAGAAGAGAAGACCCAAATGAAAAACTGTACAGCAGTTACTCTCCACATAATGTCTTTGTATGACTTTGTGTGTCAAGTCTGATTGTGTTATTACAAAGGAAACACACATTCTCCTGACCACCGCTGTGTGTTATGATGGTTATATCATGTGAGTTACGGCTTCGGTCTTCCATAAGAAGCTCTTCACACTGAATGAACAGGAGAATACACATGAATGGAGCTTGAAGATCATCCTGTTTCTCTGTCTTTGCTAAGCTCTTCAATCCCTGAATGAAATCCCTGCGTCTTTAGACGTTCTGCTGAAATCCCATCAGCGCTGTGACGAGCCTGGGCTTTCATGAGCAGACCTCACGGCTCTGATTGGCTTATACACAAGTCTCTGATAGAAGCTCAGTGCTAAAAGTCTATAAAAGACGGCAATCTGCAGGAATATAGATGATAAGCTTTGGACTTTGTTATTGGATATGCATTAATCTAAGAGCAGACATGTACATTTAGTCATTTAGCAGACGCTTTTATCTAAAGCGACTTACAATTGGGGATAAAGTGACTCATCATAAGGATGTAGACAAACACGAGGAAGTGCTCACAATACCAGATTCAGACCATGTTTAAATAAGTACAACCTGGACAAGGAAGGAATAAAAAGGGTTTTGTTAAGTTATTTATGAAGAGGTCAAATAGCACTGAAAGAGATGGGTTTTCAGCTGATGTATAAAGAATGACAGGGATCCAGCGTTCCAGACAGGGATGTGAAGATCACTCCACCAGACAGGAACAGTAAACCAGAATGTTCTGGAGAGCGATTTAGAGTCTCTGTGATCGTACCATGAGGTGCAAATCAGTCGCAGATCTCAGACTTCTGGAGGGGATGTAGATTTGTAATAGTGAGTGGAAGTACCATTTGCGAGTTTGTGCTTGCTGGAAGTCCAGCCAGAAGAGCACTGCAGTAGTCCAGCCTTGAAATGACAAGGGCCTGAACAAGAAGTTGTGCGGCATGCTCTGTAAGAAAGAGTCTGATCTTTCTGATGTTGTTTAATGCAAACCTGCAAGATCAATCTTTGCATTGTGTTCTTTGAAGGTTAGTTGGTCATCAAAGATTACACCAAGATTTCTGACTGAAGTGGATGGGGTAAATGTAAACCAACCTAGCTGGATGGTGAAATCAGGCTGTAGAGTTGGAGTAATGGATCAGTCTTAGCCAGGTTGAGCTGTAGGGGATGTTCTCTCATCCATGACGAGATGTCCACCATGCAACCTGAGATCCGTGCAGCTACCGTTGAATAATTTGTTTGAGTTGTGTGCCATCAGCGTAGCAGTGGTAGGAGAAACCATGCACCTGAATGATGGGACCTAGTAATGTAATGTACAAGTGGAGAAAAGGAGGGGTCCAAGAACCGATCCCTGAGGAACCCCAGTGACCAGTCGATGAGCCGTGGATACCTCTCCTCCTCAGACCACCCTGAAAGACCTACCTTTGAGATAGAACCAGTGAAGTGGGGTACCTGTGATGCCCAGAGATCAGAGGAAGGACAGGAGGATCTGATGACTGACTGTGCCAAAAGCATCAGATAAATTGAGCAGAATTAGAAGTGATGTTTGGGAATCAGCTTTAGCAATCCACAAGGCTTCAGTGACTAAAAGTAGAGCAGTCTCTATTTAGTGGCCACTCCTGAAACCTGACTGGATAGCATCCAGTTTGCTGTTCTGTGAAAGAAACAATACCTGGTTGAAAACAATTCATTCAATTGAATGTGGTTGGTTGGAGGCTGTGTGTGTGTGGAGCTGAGATTGTTGATTGTTCTGGTTTCATCTGTGAAGAAAGTGGCGAAGTCATCAGCTGATATTGAAGTGGTGGTGAGGAGGTAAAGGGGGACAGAGGAGAGAATTAAATTGTTCTGAAGAGATTACACCTGTCTGGAGCACTGCTGATTTCTTGTAGAAATACGATGATTTGGCAGTGTGGACTTCAGCAGAGAAAGATGAAAGCAAAGAATGATACCTGCTGAGGACTGATGGATCTTTTGATTTGAGCTTTTTTCTCTTTTGGTCTGATGCTTACAAAGAACATCAGATAACCAGGGGTTAGAAGAGGCGTGCTTGTCTGGAGGAGAGAGGACAAATGTTGTCTAGACAAGAGGTTAAAGTATAGTCTAAAGTGTTAGTAGCTGCATTCACATCCAGAGATGAGAAATGGGTAGATGAGGGAAGAGAAGAGGATGCTACAGAGGAAATGTGTGAGAGATGGAGCATAGATTTCTCCTAAAAGTAACAAACAGTATTGAAATATAGATCAAATGTGATGAAGAAATGGTTGGTCATATGCAGAGGTTGAACTGAATTGTTATATGCACTACAGTTGATTGCCTGATTTGTGTGTGCTTGTAGTGGTAAGGTCAAATGAAGCAAGAAGTGAATGGAAATCAGTAGCATAAGGCTTTTTTGAAGTAGCCAAAAAATAGTGGAGTGGAGTTCCATCCTCCTTTAAAGAGGACAGTAGCCCATCCAACTCCTCCAAGAACGGGCCTAAAATGTGCCCAGTGGGGCGGTAAATTACCACAACCTGGGTTTTTATAGGATCCCGTGAAATTCGAATAAGTCATAATTGCATAGGAGAAAGTGAGTAGAGTATTTCCAATTGTTTGAAATGAGCAGACCAGTACCCCCAACTCGAGCTGTTTGACGTGGGGTTTGGGAGAAGGAGAAAGGATTAGCCAGAGCAGCTGAGGTTTCTGAGTCTTCTGGACGAATCCAGGTCTCAGTCAAGCCCAAAATGTTGAGTTCAGATTGTAAGGAAAAAGCAGATGAAATCAGGTTTGTTGACAGCTGACTGGTAGTTCTAAAGACCCACAGAGGAAGAAAGAGGTACAGTAGAAGATGAAGAGAGTGTGTGCAGGTTAGCAAGATTGAGTGGTTGAGCGACCGCCGAAATGGTTTGGAAACCCATGATAGAGGACAGAAGAGGAGAACGCCTGATGGGAGGATGATAGTGACACTTAAGTGTATTGCTCGGTTAAAAACGCACAGGAGAAAGTAGCAGGTCTTTACTTGAGGAGGCTGAACGCTTCTGTTGATGCTCTGAAGACAGCTATGGCTGCCTTAACTAATAGTGTTTATCAAAGACTGGTTTAAGTTGAGGAAATTATGATGGAAATATAGTACTGCTGTACACTAAAATGTACTTATTAGCAATAATAATGAGGATATTATTTTTAAGGAGGATCATACAATCAGCAAATGTTTTCATCCACGTATTAATCCATTTTATTTCATTTTATTTGACATTTATTTGAAAATCGTTATATCGCTGTTTTAAAGATTCAACTGCGAAAAAATGTATCAATTCATTTTACTAGAGATGCTTTTTGATCATAAATTTGCATTAAATCATTAAAAAACTTAAATCCTCCCCCAAAAATGGATAACACATAATTTAAAGAAAAACTAAATGTATTTCACAAAACCCTGAATTAAAAAATAGCTACCCTGTGGAGTTTAGTCCTGTCCAAACATATAGAAAGCATTTCCTTTCCCACTGATTGTATTATATAGGAAAAAAAAAAAAAAAAAAAAAAAAAATATAAATATATATATATATATATATATATATATATCATCCCTAATCAAAATCAATGATTGAAACTCAGTGTTCTGTAAAAGACAGGTAAAGGACAGTTCAGTTCAGTTCAGATGAGTTCAGACAGATGATTTAACTTTGTAGTCCTCTCTGGATCTCTGGACCGTCCCGCTCGGACAAAATCAAGAACTATAAGAAGAGGCCAAATCTGTTAATAACTTCTGGCGCCTTTAATGCGCCTCAACCTCGAATTCCAATGCTGTTTTTAATGCTTACCACTTTGTGGCGTTAAACATAACTTTAAAGCTTTGAGAAAATAACCTCGCTGCCAAATCACACTGGATTTCAAAAACACGAGCAGTAATGATAAATGGTGTTTGTACAGATGGGGGCCCTTAAATGGCACTTTTAAACGAACCGCCTCGCAGCGCTGCGATCTCAGATGAGTCTCAGAAGCGGCTCACAGACTGCTGGAAACTACTTCTGATCACCGCAGAGAGAGAAGCCAGAGTCAAGTATCTGGTGTACACTTAACAGTGTGATTGCTTTAGAAAATCACGATGCTCTGAAGTGAATGGGTGCCACCACAACAATCCACAGCAATCAGTTAACATCCGGAGAAGACAAAAGATGAGACTAATCCAGCATCAAGACGTGTTTAACTAAAATACATAATAACTCTTCCTCCAGTGAATAACATTCTGTTCTGAATCAGGAGAGAAATCTGCACAGAATCAGTTTAAAAGCCAGAAGATTGTGTTCACTGATGGACCGGAGGGCTGTGGATTATTGTGATGTTTTTATCAGACTCTCATGCTGACGGCACCCATTCACATCCAGCCATGCAGTGACACACTTCTACAAATCTTTTTCAACATATTTCATGAATTATTCCATTATTGTTGTAAAATTGATCAATTGTGCAACAAGCCATTTGGATCATTTCAGTTCTAGTTGAGTTCTCATCTGATAATAATATTAGTTGTCTTGTGAATGGTGACGTCTGTCTCCTTCTTTCCGTGTGTTTCATATTCTTGTATTTCGCTGGCCGGGGTGAGTTTAATCCTGAAGTTTCCACAGTAAAAACATCTGTGTGTTTCTCGTTCGCGTGCCGGGTTTATTTTCAGATGAAGGTGTTTTACTGTCGTTATAAGAGTCATTATACGAGACTTACTCCGGTGTGAAGTAGCAGGATTTTCCTAATGAGAATCAGAGGACTGTATTTCTTCAGCAGCAGGTGTTTCTCATTTGTTTCCACTCAGCTAATGTCACACGCTCATGTTTTGTGCCGGCGCTGGATCAGATGAAGAGAGATCTGCTGGAGTGCTGGGTTTTCTCGCTGCTTTTGACTAAACGCACGCAAAAAACTCCTTTTTTAATTTTGTTAATTTTGTTAATTTTGCTGATTTCCCGTACATGCAATTTCTTCTTCTTTTTTGTGGTTCATTTATGTTTATATGTGTATTTTATTCACATCTTCATTTAAATATCTGTGTGTTGTGACACTAAAACGTGTGACGTTTCTGACTTCTGATGCCAGGTACAGATGTTTTAGACATATTTATAGTTTATAATATATTTACACTGTGTGTGTGTGTGTGTGTGTGTGTGTGTGTGTGTGTGTGTGTGTGTGTGTGTGTGTAGGTCTTCATATCCCAGTGTTGACTAAATCTGAATACACACAGACCCCGCAAGCAACAAAAAACCTATGTGTGTGTGTGTGTGTGTGTGTGTGTGTGTGTGTGAAAGTGTATCTTTACTCCAGCTGAAGCTCTTTAATGGCCATCATTCTCTGCTATTGTTCTGTCTTGTGGTCTTTGACAATCACTCATGGATGTGTTTGTGCGTCGCTCTCCATTAGCATGTGTGTGTGAGTAATTACAGCCGCTATTGTTCCTCTAACGCTCTAATACATGAGTATCAGAGAGGTGTTAACTGAATCAAACGCTGTGTTAATCTGTAGTTAGTGTGTGACAAGCTCTGATAGACTCGAGCGTGATCGTTTATATGAGGCTTTACAGATGAAGCTTTCAAGTTCAGTTTTCTTTTTTTTTTTATTCTGAAACAGACATCTTTACTAATGCAAAGCTCTGTTTATGGACTTTTTTAAAGATTTTCCCCAGATTACAGTTTTGTTTTAAATGCTGCTCACACTGAAAGCTGAAACACACCCAATCTACAAAACCATACACTGATTCTCGGCCTCTGATTCACTTTTACTTTTCATAAAGCACTTTTTGCAAAACACAGCACACAGTCCTCTCTGTAACACACACATCTAACAGGAATTTTATTGCGAAAGTGTCTGATTTTGAGACGTTTTTCGAATGCAGTGCTTCAAGAGATGTGAGGCCTTTTGCATCTTGTGTGTAAAGTGTTGTAGATGTGTGTAAGCACTCTGAGTGTTCTTGTGCTGTTTCTCGGTGGCAGCTTGTGGTTTAGTCTCAGAGCAGAAGCTGCTGCTGACCGCTGACTGAGGCACTTTAACACCAGCCCCACACACACACACACACACACACACACTCTCTCACACTCGTGTGTGTCCTGTGATTATACATTAGAAGCGCTGATGTAATCCCCTCCTGCAGCAGATGAAAGACGCTGCTGTCAAACTCTCTTTCACGCCGGCGGTCACTCACTCTTTGAAGTCTCTGACCGCTCCAGAGAGAACCTCACCAGCGCTGTATTGTTGTTCTCAGAGGCTCTCGTGTGTGAAAGCGTTCGCTCACGGCCTGCGCCCCTGCATTGTTTACTTTTTGTCCCGGCTGAGAGAGAATTCCACACGTTTTCAGGGTCATTTACACCCAAAGAGTGTTTGTCTTCGGGGACGGAGCTCTTTGTGTGTGTGTGAGAGTGTGTGTGCTCACTGACCTCATAAAAACTACACACACTCTCTCACAGTCAACTTGCTTTCTCTGAGTTTGTTTCTTCACCAGATCTGGAGAAATGTGTCTCTGCATTAGTGACTCAGCAATGGATGTGAATGGGTGCCGTCAAGATGAGAGTCCAAACACTGATAAAACATCACAATAATCCACAGCACTCCAGTCCATCAGTTAACATCTGGAGAAGACAAAAGCTGTGCTTTTAAGAAACAAACCTTCTGCATTACAAGCGATACACGTTGCATAACCAAATTACTTTGTCAGGTAACTAGTAAAGGAACATGTTGCTTGCACATTTACAAGCTTGAATGTCTCTCTTTATAACAAGTAACACTTTGTTCTCCATGTAATAACTGATGGCTCTCCTTAAAAAAGCAAAAGTTGAGAATACCTAAAAGTTCAAGGCAGCCAGCTTCAGCAGAAATGCTTCTTTAGCCGGAGGGTTGTTCATCTCACTTCTGCTCTGCAAAAATATAACTTATGGCTTTTCTTGTTATTAAAAATAAATAAACAAGCCCATCTCAGGTGGCAAAAAGTAATGCAAAAAATTACTTTCATAAAAAAAAAAATTATAAAAGTAGTGCAATTCATTTTCTGGGGATGTGCAATATTGTACTGCATTCATATTTTTAACTTTAAACCATTGCTTCCAACTAAAATACAAATCCATAATCCAGAATAATGTTTAATTCAGGATCCGATGGAATGCTAGATTTCAGACTCATCTTAATCTTGAACAGGATTAACACATTTTTTAACATATTGAACATATAAATAAATAAATAATGCCACTTTAGAATTAGACATGCAAGTTTCTACTGTATAGCAGCTCAGCAGCGTTCTTGTTTTTACTGACCCTGACCAGAAATGAACTACTGAAGATTTCTACATCACAGAGCCATGTAATCAACACAGAATAATAATACTTTGAAGGTGCTTGGAGAGAACGTTCACTTTGTCGAGCTCAAGCTTTGTCGAACCAATCATTGATAGAATTAATTATGCTGATCCCCTGGAGTCACAGAGAAGTGAGGGCAGCATCCACAACTTTAGTAAAAGTGTGGGGTGAGAGTGCTAGGCCGAAGGGAAGGAACCTCCTGTAAGTGGGATAAATGGAGACATGGAAGTATTTGAGTCGTTTAGATCGATCAATCCTCGGACTTGCAAGCATCTTGAACTTCAGTAGCATGACGGAGCCGTTCCACTGACTCAGATCTAGGAGGAAGCATCTTGATGGCCTTCAAAGAGTCAAGAGACCTCTGCGCCCTGAAACACCGGCAGGGTTAACAGACCGATCTCCTGAGGGCGTTGGGCGAGGCGGGCACCATGTAATGTGCGCTTGCATTGCTCTACCCCAGTAGGAGCCACCCTCAGAAGTCCATGACTTTTTCGCAGAGGACTTCTTGGCCTTGAGAACCTCACAGAGATCTGACCTTGGCCTTGAAGTCCCAGGCTTACTGCGACGCTCTGTCTCTGTGCCTCGTGGTACAAGCCTGTAACACAGCCATAATGTAGCTTTAAGAGACCATACCACACCAGAGAGAGATAGCTGGCAAGCATCGGCTCAACCCGGGGCATCGCTCTGTATCCGTGCTCAATCAACCCTGCAACACTGCCATAATAGTCAGAGGAATAAAGAGGTGTGCAGCGTAATCTTGATACCTCTGGGGCATTCATCCAGCTTGCTTCTCTGTGGCTCGATCTACTTCTCGGTGGGCTTGTCCATGTTTAATTTGGCTACCGCATCAGTGGCCACCTCCAAAAGCTCCTTGTATGGAGGCGAACCCTTATTGACACTTTCTACGTCATCCAAACAAGTCTGATAAACAAAGAACTGGTACACGCACAAAGACCGAAAGCTGATGCTGGTGTCACTGCACATGCTTTAAGCTTCCTGGTCTCTGGCGTCTCGCTCATCCATTGGACTGATTACACATGTGAACCAATTCTTCCACTCTTCTCTTTTCCCAGCGTTTCCCAGAATGCCCAGGATGCTTTCCCTCCCTCACAATCACACGGATGCGGATGCATTCAGAAGTTTCAAATATGTTTAGAATCTGCTTCCATCACGTGTGTGTGTGTGTGTTTGTGGTCTGACGGATGGACTCTGTTTCAGTGTCTACATCAATTTTGAAGCTGGTTGAAAAGCCACAAACAGCCGATGGCTCGTGGCCACATGCAGATCCATTTCTTTGGGGTTGAGAGGTTATCCGCACATATTTTCCACTACAGGGACTATTTTACAGCAAAGGTTTTCAGTGCGAGACGCTCGAGCCAAGCAGACGCGTGGAGCTTCACATGATGTTGTGGTTTGATTCTCTTTGGACAACTCTGTACCTGTTTAACCTCTAAAAGGTGTATGTTAGTATCAGAATGTACCTCTATGAACCCTTTAGGAGGTAAGTTATACAGAAAGTTGTTCTTTAAGGGTTTTACAATTGCATTTTTTAGAGTGTTGTGGCATTTTAATCACGCTCTTGCACACACAAGCATTTATCACATGTGCTCAGATTCTCTGAGAGACCTTTATGTTTGAGATCTGTCATCAAGACGTCTGGAGAATGAGGTGGCCTGTTCTTGTGAGCTGATTGGCTGAGCCTGTGTGTGTGGGCCGGATGAAGCTGTCAATCAAATCTCATTCGCTTTACTTAAGCGCGTGACACTGATTCTGTCCGACAGTGTAAATATTCGTCTGCGATAGAGCAGTAAGGTAAACACGGGGCTGCGGAGAAAAGGCAGAACACAGACTAAATGACCTGCGTTTCTCTGGACTGATCAAAGCACTTATACACCGCTTCTACGCCGACCTGCATTTGTCTGTTTGTCGCAATTAGTTCCAGACAAGAACCACCTACTTAGAATAACATTAGACACAAAATCGCATTAGAGGCCTACTTCTGCATTTCCATAAACACAGACATTTCCATAAATACATATATCAGTGCATTAGTGGCTCTGTTTTTAAGAATGAGTCACTCATTCAGAATATTTTCTGATTTACTGGGGACTTTTTCACTAGAAGAATTATAGTTAAAACATCTCAATGCTGTATTAGTTACATCTTTGGTCTTCTCCAGATGTTAACTGATGGACTGGAGTGCCGTGTAGTTATCAGCACTCATTCAGAATCTCATTATCTGCCATTTTTTGTGTGTATTCTCGTAGTTTATGATGAACTAGAGCTTGTGCATTTACATAGACGCAGACATTCACTAAATCATTTATTCAGTTCTTTAAAGTAACTCTTTATGAGTGAGTCACTCGAATCATTCAGCACCAGCGCGTCACGCTCAAATTATATTTTGAATATTAGTTTAATCAGTGTTTACACACACAGTCCACCCGTACCGAACCTTCTCTCTGTGATATTTTCAGCAGAAGGACTGATAAACCTCTCGTAACTCTTGAGACGAGCTTGAGCCGTCTGAAGCCTGGAGCCGTGGCTGTCAACTGAGGATCTTTAGCGTGTTGATGTTTAACTCACTAATGCGTGCGGGAATGTTTACGGCGGTGCAAGCTGCTTTTAGTGATGCTGTCGAGCCGGTCTGGAGACGTCACGCTGAGATAAAGACCCTCCACAGAGAACCAAACGAAAGCAGACCGCTGACTGTGAAATCTGCAGGAGATGAAACGGTGTCTGCTGATGTTATGTCAGCTCTAATGTTTTACTTGAAGCTTTTCGTAAAACCCCGCTTTCAACTAAAAACAAAAAATTCATGCATTTTGGCCATTCATTTTTAAGGAAGTTTTTGTAAATTATAGCTTTATAATCTCCGTCTAAGTTTTGAACACATAAACGCACAGTCTTAGGCGTGCACAAAAAACACATCACTAATACTGTCCTGGAATACATAACACACGGGAAATACAGGGAATACAGTTACACTTTATTTGAAGCTGTTCTTGTTGCAGTGTAATTATACTTTGAAGTACAGGTTTATATTAATTAACTACATGTATTTACTTTTAGGGGTAGAATTAGCGTTACTTGCATGTGATTATGCAAGATTAAGAATTATTATAATAATGAATACATGCAGGATGTTGAACAAGGACACCTTGAAATAAAGTGTTACCAGAAAAAAGGTTTCTGTTCTGGAGAACAGGACTTGATTTAATCTTTCATTTTAAAACAATCATATTCTGGTGGAAGTCTGTTCCAGTCACAAGCTCCAACAATAACTCACTAAACTAGTTTACTTGGTTAATTCAGTGACTAGTCCTTCCTCAGAGGTCCATCCACATGATCGCTTGTAGACATCACTGAAATTTGGATGAAACCCTGATGATGAGGTTTGAGAAAGAGCTTTTGTGTGTGTTGAGACTATCTGACACTGAGACCGATCAAAGCCACACACACACACACACACACACGCATACTTTTACACACAGTATCTTTCACACACACAGTCTCACACACACATGTTATGTTTTATGGGGACTCTTCATAGCTATAATGTTTTATTCTGTACAGACTGTATGTGTTATTGTTCTCTTACAGGAAACTACTCACACTTTTACATGTTCTAAAATTTAATCCTGTATGTTTTATAAGTTAGTTTCCTCATAAAGACCTAAAAAATGTCCCACAAGGTCAACATTTACTGGGATTACTATCATTGTGGAGACATTTGGTCCCATAACGTGATAAATACCAGGTGCACACACACACACACACACACACACACACACACACTCACACTCTCTCTCATACACACACACACACACACACACACTCAGACTCTCTCTCTCATACACACACACACACACACACTCAGACTCTCTCTCTCTCATACACACACACACACACACACACACTCAGACTCTCTCTCACACACACACACACACACACACACACACACTCAGACTCTCTCTCTCATACACACACACACACACACACACACACACACACACTCAGACTCTCTCTCTCATACACACACACACACACACACACACTCAGACTCTCTCTCTCTCATACACACACACGGCGGCTCTGTTCTGAATCAGTGAATCAGAGTCTGAGTGAAGTGTGTGTCTGAAGCTCGGCGTTAAGCGTCACGTTACTCGTCTGCTGGAGTAATGCAGGGCATCGTGGGAAAGTTTCCCAGTTTATCACAGTCCATTCACAAATCTGCGGCCGTACTGAGCTGTCGAGCTCTGGCTTTGTTTGCGTTCTTAACTGGTGGGAAACGGAGTGTGGATGAAGTCATGAGAACGAGCTTCAGGCCGTTAACGGCGGCGTCCATTAGCACAGGACTGAGACGACGTCCATCACTCAGACAGACGACTGAAACCAGAACATACAGATATCTGAAGACAGGCATTCAGTCCTTAATAAACCAATTACTAGATTGATGATGATATTGTTTTAAAAATCAGTCTGGATATGAAAGAATAGTATCAGTATCAGTAACGATACACTGACAAAAATATAGAAATCACTTTGAACAATGAATTCTATGGTAAAATATCTTTACAAAACAACAATACACTCTACTGTTATAATTCACTGCAGTACGTTTACATTACAGTAGAAAAGTATTGATAACACTAGCACTTATGAAGATGTCCAGCTACATTTTTCTATATTACTGAAGCAATATTGCCATTTGATGAAAGAACTATAAAGCTTTAGACGACAGCAGCACACGCTCACAACAAACAGAACGATATCATGCATCGGCGCGCACGCTAATATGGTTATAATTATTGCTTTTGGTGCGAACGGGTCTTAAGACTAATATTATTTCAGGCCTGTCACAGATTTTCAGCTTATTTTGGGAACTCAATCGTCGTATTACTTCTGTGAGTGCGTTCGATGCAGAAATCACACACTCTTCAGCGCTGTGGAGTGTTTTCACAGCATCCATCGTAACGTAACGGGCCATTTCCATCACAAAGCTGAATTATTGACTTTCATAGGCCGCAGAGCTTTGATACGGACGCTCTCTGGTTCCCGCGCGTGTGAATGTGGCCAGTGACCCACAGAACGGACACAACGCATTCGTTCAGGCCCGGCTCTTTCATTCAGCGCCTCCTCCTCCTCCGAGCCGTAATTTAAGGGGCTGAAAGGCTCCTTTGCGCCGCTGAAGATGCTTTGGCCGCGGCAGATGGAGGGAGTTTGGGAGGCTAGCGGGGTGGCGATAGGCTAATTTGAGCAGCACAAAGCCGCCGCGCTTTCAAATGCAGAGCAGGAGGCTTTGATGAGCGCGGGATGAAAGCGCGGGGAGCCCAGCGGACCACGGGGGCCCTTTGTCCCAGACAAGAAGGCATCTGCTGGGCTTTGCCCTCCTCTCTGGGACGAGCCCCTCCAACAATGACTGACGGGGCCAGAGAGTGTCACCGGCACTGATGAAAAGAGCTCGAGTGTGTGTGTGTGTGTGTGTGTACACCTGGTATTTATCACGGTACGGGGACCAAACGTGCACAAGTTTAGTAATACCAGTAAATTGTGACCTTGTGGGCTCATTTTAGGTCTCCAGTAGGAAACAAGCTCATAAAATCATACAAAATTATTTTTTTGGAAATTGAAACATAGGGGTTTGTGTTGGTAAAAATACAGTTTGTAGAGTTTAAAAACCACTACACCTACGGAATAAAACATGGAAACACAACGTGTGTGTGTGTGTGTAAACACTGGGGAATTTAATGGTGACAATAGTGAGCTGCAGCAGAAGCAACAAAAAGCAGCAGCTAGAACTAATTGAGAGAAAGCCTTTGATCTGTGAGAGATTCCCTCCTTCAGACACAAACACTGCTTCAGCAGCACTAGCACACATATACTGAGGGGAAAGCTTCCACCGGATACACACGTGTTTCTGTATGTTGATGTGATTTTACTTTACTTCGTAAAGAAGCACAACAATAGAATTCTTGGTATGCACTTTTCTTCGATTTTTCAAAGATTTTCGCTTCGGCAGGAGAGCACAGCGCTCAGATTTTTGGCACAAAAAGCTAAAAACTTTTCAGGATTGGAATAATGCTTTGAAAAAGAAGACCGTTCCTCCCACTGCCAGCAGATTACAATCCTGAGACGGAAAAACAGCTTCCTACATTTAAACAGACGGGAAAGACAATGGAGTCTCCTTGCTGCATGAACTTCCACAGACTTCTACAGAGTTACTTGCTGGACTTTAAGAACACAGACCTCCTCAGCAGGCAGTGAGAATCTAATCAATCTCAACCTTTAGACCAAGTGTAGAAGAACAAGCTGAAGCTCTTCGACAGACCTTCAGAACATTCGAATGAAGCATAAGATTGCAAATCATCATCAATGTGGGGGAAAATGAAATTCAGAAAGAACTCAGTGAGAACTCAGTGAGATTTCAGTAAACACCTTGTGATATTTTGAAGACTTAGTATACTAAGTATAGTTTAAATTAGGGCTGAGTGACAT
>NC_056703.1:30111974-30139474 GCF_018831695.1 Puntigrus tetrazona | reverse complement strand
GCATTAGCTGAAAATATTAGCTCGTGCTTTGAGTTTAGGAGGAGTGCGTGTGGAGGAATATATCTCAGCAATGGAAGTGAATGGGTGCCGTCAGAATGAGAGGTCCATCAGTGAACATCAGGAGAAGACGGATCCATCAACATGTTTTATAATGATTTATATTAATCATAACCGTAATAAGATTCCACTGGAAACATTAAGATTAATAAAAGCTCTAGTATTGATCATTGATGATGTTGTTGTAAAGTTGTATCTGTTAACATTAGTGTAGGACTTTTGAAGGTATTTCATATATTTATAAGTATTTGTATTTATATGGTCTTTTTGCATATTGCTAATACAGATATAATAAAGATATCACATTGATTTCACTGCAGGATAGTGATAAATGTTTTGCTGCAATACTTTGCATATAATACAGTACAATAAAATACATACCTTGACTACAAGTTAATAAAGAAAAATACAGGTCCTGTAGAAATACAGGACAATAAAACCAAACTAAATAGAACAGACAGAAATCCCTCATAAAGCATCTGTTCTCGCTTCTGAATAGTATAAAAACGTTTTGAATTCAAATTTCTAAAAAGGTTTTGCGCGCGGTGGACGCAGGCGTGATCAGCTCCAGCTGGGAATGCTGGGATACGGACGCCGTCTCGCTCACACACTTATAAACGACCGGCGGCGCTCTCCTCTTCGGTTTGTCTGCAGGCAAAAACATAAAACCCCGTTCCAGGTGCTGCTCGGGGTCACGCGGGGTCAGAGGTCACAGGTCACGCGCTCCGGTTACGAGGAAGCAGGATCTTAGGCTCAGACGAGTCGTCTTATATCATTAATGGAATGCGCTCGAGTTAAAGACGTTTAAAAGCGGAGTGTGTTTGACGGCGGCGTTCAGCTCTGATGGACAGATCTCTGATTGGTTCCAGATGTTTCACATCATGTTTCCCGATGATTCCAGCTCGTCTTCTCTAATCCAATCTTCTCTTTTAGTGATGAGAAAAACACTCAGATGCAGCCCGTTCACAAAATGATGCTTTATTTTTCCTGGAATTCTGTGCTTTAAAAGGCTCTGGATTAATAGTTTCATTCACTTTTTTTCATCAAATTTAATCGATAAATCTTCAACATTTTTAGAGGTTTTCTTAACAATAATAAGGCCCTATGAATATTTTTTTCTTCAAGAAATTCAGTTTGTTAGTTTTAGCTTTTATATTTTCAAAACCTCTTTTTATCAAAACTTTTTAATCAAAACAAATCCAAGAACTGCACAAAAATACAAAATGCCTCATATTTCTTAAAGTTTAAATGAAGCAGTGTGTTCAGAATATCACAAACACATCTCAGAACAAACCTTGTGTGTGTGTGTGTGTGTGTGTGTGTGTGTGTGTGTGTGTGTGAGTGTGTGTGTGTGTGTGTGTGTGTGTGTGTGAGTGTGTGTGTGTGTGTGAGTGTGTGTGTGTGTGAGTGTGTGTGTGTGTGTGTGTGTGTGTGTGTGAGTGTGTGTGTGTGTGTGTGTGTGTGTGTGTGTGTGTGTGTGTGTGTGTGTGTGTGTGTGTGTGTGTGTGTGTGTGTGTGTGTGTGTGTGTGTGTGTGTGTGTGTGTGAGTGTGTGTGTGTGTGTGTGTGTGTGTGTGTGTGTGTGTGTGTGTGTGTGTGTGTGTGTGTGTGTGTGTGTGTGTGTGTGTGTGTGTGTGTGTGTGTGTGTGTGTGTGTGTGTGTGTGTGTGTGTGTGTGTGTGAGTGTGTGTGTGTGTGTGTGTGTGTGTGTGTGTGTGTGTGTGTGTGTGTGTGTGTGTGTGTGTGTGTGTGTGTGTGTGTGTGTGTGTGTGTGTGTGTGTGTGTGTGTGTGTGTGTGTGTGTGTGTGTGTGTGTGTGTGTGTGTGTGTGTGTGTGTGTGTGTGTGTGTGTGTGTGTGTGTGTGTGTGTGTGTGTGTGTGTGTGTGTGTGTGTGTGTGTGTGTGTGTGTGTGTGTGTGTGTGTGTGTGTGTGTGTGTGTGTGTGTGTGTGTGTGTGTGTGTGTGTGTGTGTGTGTGTGTGTGTGTGTGTGTGTGTGTGTGTGTGTGTGTGTGTGTGTGTGTGTGTGTGTGTGTGTGTGTGTGTGTGTGTGTGAGTGTGTGTGTGTGTGTGTGTGTGTGTGTGTGTGTGTGTGTGTGTGTGTGTGTGTGTGTGTGTGTGTGTGTGTGTGTGTGTGTGTGTGTGTGTGTGTGTGTGTGTGTGTGTGTGTGTGTGTGTGTGTGTGTGTGTGTGTGTGTGTGTGTGTGTGTGTGTGTGTGTGTGTGTGTGTGTGTGTGTGTGTGTGTGTGTGTGTGTGTGTGTGTGTGTGTGTGTGTGTGTGTGTGTGTGTGTGTGTGTGTGTGTGTGTGTGTGTGTGTGTGTGTGTGTGTGTGTGTGTGTGTGTGTGTGTGTGTGTGTGTGTGTGTGTGTGTGTGTGTGTGTGTGTGTGTGTGTGTGTGTGTGTGTGTGTGTGTGTGTGTGTGTGTGTGTGTGTGTGTGTGTGTGTGTGTGTGTGTGTGTGAGTGTGTGTGTGTGTGTGTGTGTGTGTGTGTGTGTGTGTGTGTGTGTGTGTGTGTGTGTGTGTGTGTGTGTGTGTGTGTGTGTGTGTGTGTGTGTGTGTGTGTGTGTGTGTGTGTGTGTGTGTGTGTGTGTGTGTGTGTGTGTGTGTGTAGAGGTCTGATTGAGATCCAGTCACACACTTGATGAAGTCACTTCAGTTAGTTTGTATTTGTGGTTCCTGACTGAATCGACGGACCGTTTGTTCACGTTCTGGACTCATTAGTGTAGAGCTGTGCTCGGTGTAGTGTGTGTTCAGGAAGTGTGTGTGCCGCTCATGGAGTGGGACTCACACACACACAACAAGTATAAAGCTGGAGTTTCAGACTCTGAATGTTTCTGGACTCGTGAAGCTCCAGAACAGCGTGAACGCAGATCACTTACACTCCTCTCTGGACGAGTGTGTGTGTGTGTGTGTGTGTGTGTGTGTGTGTGAAGAAAAGCCCCCAGGAGAAGCGCATGAAACACACCCTTGTTAGTGTGCAGTGCTCTCTGCTTTCACTCACACACTTCCTGCAACAGCACACACACAGACACACACACACACACACACACACACACACACACACACACACACACACACACACACTCACACACACACACACACACACACACACACACACACTCACAGTCACACACACACACAGACAGACACACACACACACACACACAGATGTTGGTATTTGTAGTTTATGGGGACTCTTCATAGGTGTAATGTTTCTATACTGTACAGACTGTATGTTATTGTTCTACTCCTAAACCTACCCCTTACAGGAAACTATTGGCAATTTCAGATTTTCACACACACACACACACACACACACTCACACACACACACACACACACGCTCCTGTTAATATCTGACAGAAGAAGGGCTCATTTCTTCACAGCAGTGATTTTAAACAGTTTGATTCAAAGCCCGCAGGATATATACAGCATATTATATTTCTGTGACGACTGAGCAATTTACTTTAATAATTTGTAGTATCTGTAAATAATAAAGTAAAAATAATATATAACAAATTCTAATGTCAGAACTGCTCCATAACTCCAGAAATTTCAATAACTGAATATCTTTAGGGTTTTCTCTCTTTTCTAGTCATTAGGTATTACACTTTTTTAAGTGTAATTATAGATATATTTATAATGAATTGTTACCTGATTTTTAGTATTTAAACAGCCTTATTTTATTGTTGCACTCGGAGAACCGGAGAACTCTGTAGTTCTCATCACGTCTCAGGTGTGTTCCTCTCCTTGTTGAATGTTTCCCGGTGTGTGTGTGTAGAAGCGTATCTGACTCCGGCATCTGTTCTGACTCGACTCGTTCACCCTCAACATCTTCAGATTCTGCTGAATGGACGCCCCGATCCTCTCTTTCATTGTAACTGGGGCATTGTACGCCGTTATCGGTCTATCTGCCCTCATGTGTGAAGAAAAACATCAGCCGTCTTCATAGCGTGTATCCCAGAGTTCATATTTAGTTTCATTCAGCTGTGAGTCGTTCTGATGCACCGTCCGCTTGATGATATCCATCCGCTCGAACAAAACATGTTTGGAGTTAAACCAGGTCCTGGTTTGGGTTGTTTGGGCACGAAGGTTGGCCATGTTTATCAGGATATTTGGTGCTTTATTTAATTGTCTAAATTTGTCTGAATCATGCTTTAGATTTCATGCTGTATATTTTGCAAATCCATCTGAAAGAAGCCTCTTCTGCTCACAATGGCTACATTTATTTGATTAATAATATTGAAGAAAAATAGGTAAATATTCTCTCACTTTAAATCAGCTGTTTTCTCTGTGAATGTGTTTTAAAGTGTAATTTATTTCTGTGATTTTCTGCATCATTCCTCCAGTCTTCAGCGTCACGTGATCTTCAGAAATCATAGTAATATACCGATCAACAAACATTTCTGATTATTATCAGTGTTGAAAACAGTTGTGCTGCTCGATATTCTTGTGGAAACTGATGCATTCAAGAAAACGAAAAATCATCAAGGATGTAATGTTACAAAAGAGGACCATTTTTTTTTACGTGCTCTTCTTTTGAACTTTCTACTCAAAGAATGCAAAAATAAATGTGGAAAAAAACAAGCGAAGCACAACTGTTGTAAGGAAATTGTCTGTGAGTTGTGTGTTTTTCTGACAGCGCTCAGGATTAAAGCATGTTAACTGCCATTAAACATTCCTCCACGGACAGCGCTTCCAACAAAAATACCACAGCGTTGTAAAAACATGTGCTGCAGTTGTTTCCCTCGTGCCTTCAGCTCGTCGCCCACTTATCAGAGCCTTTCAGGTTACCTTCAGCAATAACAGCCGCTGAATTCCCCGTGACTTATGAAGTTTCCTCGACTGAAGGAATCATGACTTCAGGTTTGGACGGAGGAGCACAGAGTGTTAATGAGAGCGCTGAAATAACACGGAGAGATTTTATTTGGCTTTGACTTTATGCAGCGTTCACGTCTAATAATCCAAAGTCAAGAAAAACACACTTCTGCCAAGACTCCAGCTTCCAACAACAACTAACTATTCATTGCACCTTATTAAAATCAGCGGGGTGGGGCTTTGTATCGAATACATTTCCGACTTTTGATTTCATGCATTTTTGGCACATTTTAATGGGAATAATGTTGGACACACGACATTTTTCCAATGCAGGCGACTCCGGTAACATTTCCACCGAGTTTATGAGAAGAGTTTATACATTGCTTTTATAAATTCAGGAAACCCCAGAACAAGAATATTCCGTCTAGTCTAGGAACAGAACTAAATATGAACATGCGCTCACTCTCGGTCCGTCTGAGATCGGGAGCGGTGTGTTTCTTCATCAGATCTGGAGAAATGGATGTGAATGGGTGCCGTCAGAACGAGAGTCTGATAAAAACATCAGCGCTCCGGTCCGTCAGTGAACATCTGGAGAAGCTTTTAGCTGTTCTGATCTCTGCAGATTTCTCTCCTGGAGCACTTTTTCACCAGAGGAAGAGTTATTATAGATTTATAGATGCCAGAAGCAACGGTTAGAAGATAAAAACACCTTAATGAATGATTTGATTCTCACAAACACACAGTTCTTGGCTTTCCAAGGCGTTGGTTGAAGGACTGAAGCGGTGAAGCTCATTACAGTTTTGTGTCACGCTATCAAAGTAATTACATCACGTTATTTTATCTGAACTCAGATATTTTCTTGTAAATTAAAAAGTAATGCATTTATGCGTTACTTGAAAAAAAAATCTGATGTTACTGAACAAATGTTACTATTGAGTTACGCAGAATTTCTGGCAAATATGTGGTGTTTTTATCAGCCTTTGGACTCCCATTCTGACGGCACCCATTCACATCCATTGCTGAGACTCATCCTAATCCCGCCTGAGGGAGGATCCGATGGACTGGAGCTCGGGTCGGTCGGAGGTCAGCGCAGGAGCCGCTCCGTCCGGCTCTTAAACATCACGAGTACGTTTTCAACATAATTACCAGGTTTACTGACTTCAGAGGTTTCTCGACTGGAGGCATCACGCTAATGATAGTCGTAGAGCAGCATTTTATTGACGCTCAAACGTCTCGTTCTCCGTGTATCAGCATTAATCGGACTTTAAATCCGGATGATCTGCGTCTGTGGACGAACACAAATGAGCGCCGTGGTTTAGCGAGGCCATAATCTGCCCATAAGCGAAGGCTAAATATAAGAGAAATGAGACGTGATACGTGTATTAGCTGGAAACGAGCGCTTCGGTTAGCAACGCTGAGGTTTCTGTGGGAGAACGAAACGGAGCACTGCTTTATTTCAATTATTGCTAACAGCAGCGTCTGATTAATAATGGTGAAAGAAATACTGGCCGAGCCTGCAGTGGCTTTCCATTCACATTTCATTGTCATTTTCTCATGTTTTCCAGCACAAGGGGAGTTTATTTATGTAGCACATTAATTTAAAAAAAATAATGATATGTTTTATAAGATGCGATATATAATATATATAACTTTACGTTAAATACTTTATATTTAACATAACCTTCTACATTGTGAGGGACATAAAAGGAGAATGAAATTTAATTGAAAAATAATTATAATTAATAATAATAATTAAAAATCAAAACATTCTTTGATTAAATATAAACATTAATAAGGAAAAACACAATTTAGTTTTACTTCTTAAGTAACCATGTGCTTAAGTCTCGTTTTCTGAAAAATGTTCCAGAATTTATACCTAAAACAAGAGAAATATCTGCCAGTCGGGTCCAAAAAATCATCAGCTGATATTTGTTCTTGTTTTAAACATAAACTCAATTATTTTTTCCAGAAAACAACACTAAATATAGCTGCAAGCAGTGAAGACGGGCCGGTTTTAATCTTAAATATTACAAGTTTTCTGTTAGTAGAAATATTTGACACCATCTTGCATCTCAAGTAAATGTATGTTGAGTTAAGAATAAGATATCTTTTCTTTAGTGTTGTTTTATGTTCAGATGAGTCTGAAGGTTTGGAGATCTGTTTTTATTGGACTAGTTTATAGTATATAACTTCTTTGTATAGACTAGTTAATGCTCAGTAATGGACTAGTTAATGATGTCTCTAGCGTGGCAGGGTCTCGTGCTCAGAGCAAACATCTGCTCCGCCGCTCAGTTTATTTATCCAGCACACAACTCTCAGCTCCAGCTCAACATCTCTAATATAAATATTACGACGCATGGAAAAGAAACTCGGTAAAAGATGTGCCATTTGCTCTAATAATCGGAGCGCCGCTGAAGGACACAGACTGCTTTCTGGGCTCTGGATGTCTGCGGAGCGTTTCCACCGGACGGCATGAATGCTCTCAGTATGCCACTGGCCTTAAGAAAACAAGCGCGCTAAAAGCCTGAGCTCAGGAAGTTTTGAATAAAAGCTTTTAGGTGGTTAGCGGCTCTTATCTCAGCCGTCCATCGGCTCTTCGCTCTCTGCTCATTGACTTTGGCTTGTTCTCAACCGCTCACTCATCGATCAATATGCCTATTCAGCACGCCTTTCCAGTCTAACTCTGCTGAATTAGCACACATACGCATAGTGCACACACATAGTGCATAGTGCACACACGCATAGTGCAACACCTGAGCCTCAGAGAGGGGAAACACACACACACACACACACACACACACACACACATTAGTGATCCTGATTCAGGAAGTTTCTGATTCCCAGAGGCTTACAGGACTGTCATGTGATCCGCTCTTCCTGTAACGAGACAGACATGAAATATCAGTACAGTAATCTAACATTACAAACCACTTCCACACCGCAGGCTGTGTGTGTGTGTGTGTGTGTGTGTGTGTGTGTGTGTCAGACTCACTTGAGTTCAGAGACTGAAGGTGGAGTGTTTGTGTTTCAGGTCACTTTCTGGGAAACAACACTGTGATTGATGTCCTGAGACGTGAAGGTTATGAGGTGGAGCACACACCTGCTGGACAGATGCTACACAGGTAACACACACACACACACACACACACACACACTCACAGACATACACACACACACACAAACACATACACACACACACACTTTTTTCTACTGTACTGTAACTGTATTTTCTCATTTATTCAGCTTTACAGTATGAGTCTCTTTAACATCTGTTAATGTGATATAAAGCAAGTATTAATCTTAGTTACTGTTAATAAATGTTTTAATATTTACATTATTCCAAAGTTCATGTTTTACCTTTAAAAAAAATGAATAGAGCTGAGCTGAAAAGTATTAATAATGAACTAACAAATGTATTGTTGATTGTTAGTTAATTGTAATTAATGCATTAAATAATAAGACATTATATTAAATTGTTAGGATAATTATCCTGTGGTGCTGTGATGACGTCTCAGTCTTCTTCTGTCTTTCCCAATCGGTTTATTAATTATAATGTTCTACAGTCTGCAGAATGATTAGTCTGTTGTTTTGGCGTCTTTCCACGTGTTTGTCCCTCAAAAGCAGTCCATTATCAGACGTCAGTCAGGAACAAACATGGACTCTAATCTATTCATTACATAACTGCAACATTTCAAGCAGCAGAAGCCATTTCTGCAGCTAAGAGACATTTGAGAGGAGATGTGAAGAGCAGCAGGACGCCGCTGTGAATCAGATCTAGTTCAGTCTAGGTAAAGACTAATAGCCAAGATGTGTTGCTCCTATAGTTTTGAATGGGGAAAAATGCAACGCTCAAAATGGCCGATCAATCACAAGAAGCCCCGCCTTCTAAATAAAGTAGCCAATCACCGCATCACTGCAGCTGCTGTTAGAATTCCCGGTTGCTATAGAAACAGTCAGCAGTCAGAGACGTGCGTCTAGAACTACGCATGATCTCGTCTTTTTATAACTCTATTTCAGCAATCGACCGATTTTATTGGTGTCTTAATGAAATAACGAAAATGAAATATTATCGTAAGCTTATAGTGAACAGTTTGGGAGAATTTGATGCAGAAGTGAGTGTTTCAGTTTTTATAGACATATTTCATCAGACTCATTAACTTAAAACTAGTAGTTACTAATATCTCCAATATTCTTTTAATTAAGAATAAGCAGACAGTAATGTCAATCGTTTTTTCATCTTGTTTGGGAAGCCCTGTCTTCAGACACACTCCAGGAGCTTTAAGCAGTCAGCTTTCAAACACAGCACTCAGCACGCCGTCAATGTAAAACACATTCCCTTGTTATATATTTCTGCAGAAAAGATGCATAACATATGAAGGAAGCAATCAAAACCAACAAAAGAGCAATGACACGCGAGCGCTTTAACAAACCTCAGTTATCTCAGCACACCACAGGGAGCAGGGCTCATATATGTTGTATAGGTTGTTGAACCGTGTCCTATACTGTGACATAGAAAGAGTGTAGAAAAAAAGCTGGAGAGAGAGAGAAAGCTAGTCCTTGAGGAGCTTTTAAGAAAGCAAGCGGTTAGAAAGAATGAAGACAGTGCAAGTGTTAGAGAGTCAGGTCAACAAAGTGATCAAATAGATTGAGAGTTACAGGCTCAAACACCTTCAACACATCCTAAATGATCAGAAATAATATTTCCTAGCCAAAACATTTAGTTTTAGAGGTTGTTTTAAACTTTCAGCATCATCAGATGTCACACATACAGGAGCTTCAGCTTTTCCACTGCTTTCTGTGTAAAGAAGCTCTGGAGTCTTAACATCAAGACCTTCTTCTGACCGTCCTGACTGTCAGTGTATGAATGTGTGTCTTCATATGTCACACACACACACACACGTTCATATTTTTGTGAAAAGTGGGGACTCTCCCTAGCTGTAATGCTGTTATTCTTACAGACTGTGTGTGTTATTGTTCTGCTCCTTACAGGAAACTACTCACATTTGTACATTTTAAAAAAACTCACTCTGTATGATTTATAAGCGTCTCGAAAATGTTGGCATGAGGTAATGTCCTGAAAAGTCACCTTCAGCTTGTAATATCTGTGCCACTACACACATTTGTGTCCTCATACACCACAACAACACACACACACACACACTCTCTCACTCTTACACACAAACACACACACTCTCTCACACACACACATGCACACTCTCACTCTCTCACACACACACAAACACACTCTCTCACTCTTACACACAAACACACTCACTCTCACACACACACACACACACACACACACACACACACTCTCTCACTCACACTCACTCTCTCACACACACACACATGCACACTCTCACTCTCTCTCTCTCACACACACACACACACACACACACACTCACTCTCTCACACACACACACACACACACAAATAAAAATACGCTCACATGCACACTCTCTCACACACACACACACACACACATGCACACTCTCACTCTCTCTCTCTCACACACACACACACACACACACACTCTCACTCACACTCACTCTCTCTCACACACACACACACACACACACACACAAATAAATACGCTCACATGCACACTCTCTCACACACACACACACACACACATGCACACTCTCACTCTCTCTCACACACACACACACACACACACACACATGCACACTCTCTCTCTCACACACACACACACACACACACTTTCTCTCACTCTTACACACAAACACACTCACTCTCTCTCACACACACACACACACACATGCACACTCTCACTCTCTCACACACACACACACACATGCACACTCTCTCTCACACACACACACACAAACACACACTCTCACTCTTACACACAAACACACTCACTCTCTCTCACACAAACACATACACACTCACACACACACACACATGCACACTCTCACTCTCTCTCACACACACACACACATGCACACTCTCTCTCACACACACACACACACACAAACACACTCTCACTCTTACACACAAACACACTCACTCTCTCTCACACAAACACATACACACTCACACACACACATGCACACTCTCACTCTCACACACACACACACACACTCTCTCACTCTTACACATAAACACACTCACTCTCTCTCTCACACACACACACACACACAGACACATGCACACTCTCACTCTCTCTCACACACACACACACACACACACACACACACACACACACACACACACACACACACACATGCACACTCTCACTCTCACACACACACACAGGGCTCATAACGAGGGCCCCGGCGTGCTCAGAATGGGGCCATTGTGTGAAGGACTCCTGGGTTTGATCAGAACATAAGCAGAAGTGTCTCAGTGAAGCGGGTTGGAGGCTTTGACTCTGGTTCTGCGTCTGTCTCACATTCACAGCAAACACTTCAGGACTCGTTCACACACACTTCAACAGAGTCGTCTGGATCCAGTAGAACTCATGAAGGACATACAAGTGTCAGTTATTACAGTTAAATAGAAACATAAAAAATAATGAACTAAACTAAAGTATTTCTTTTAGTGTTATTGTAGTTCTTCTAACTTAGAATTATTTTATTTATTGTGTTAAGTTAATACAAATTATATAGGCATTTAAAAACACACAAGACTCAATAAAATCACTAAAACTGCACATAAAACTAAAATGAGTTCTAATTTAAAGTATGATGACAAGCTACAGACTGAAGGATCACAGGACGCTTCCTGTCTTCATCTCACGGGTGGTTATCAGTCTTCATCTGCTCTTATCAGTCCATCACACACACACACACACACACACACACACACACACACAGGACTGAAGGAGACTCTGGAAAGCCCAGGTCCGGAAAGTTCCGTTATAAAAACGTGCCGCCGCTGATTTGCATCGAAGCGTTTGTCATAAATTCCTGCGATGCTTTAGCGGTCTGTCAGAGAGGTCTGATCAGGAGCAGATGGAGGTGTGTGTGCTCAGATTTATCCACACACACACACACACACACACACATATATAGGTATATAGAAACCAGTCGCTTGATTGCTCATCGTCACACAACATAACTATATTGTCCTACGTTTCTACTCTGATAAATCTTTATAATGCATGAAGATACTAAATTATGTTCTGAAAGCATTACACAAACACATTTTGACTGATTCAAGCTCTTCTGAACTCAAATGTCTCAAACTAAAATGTATCTGAAATATTTTATATTTTAAGTATGAAACAAATGCGTTTACATATTTCTATACTTATATTCCTTGCACTTGTACTTAGTGTAATAAGATTGTTTGCTAAAACTAATTTCGTAGTTAATGCTTTAGTTGTACTTTAGCACTATTTCTGCACAAAGAGACACTGAAGTATATTTGATTGAACTAAAGTGGGATTACTGCGAGTTTACTTCATGAACACTTTTAATATTATTCAAAGATCTAACAGTCTTTATCGGTAATGTCATTAAAACACATCGTATGCTTAATATTAAGAAACGTGCATTCTTCACAAGCAGTACTCCAAATAAACTTGAATTATTATTAATGTCAATAAATATGTTAATAGATTTAAACTAATGCCTTCAAGAAATAAATGCATTCTGAATCTATAAAGAAGATATTTTGAAGAATATTTCTAGTCTCGATATAACGGTTTAGTTCTCCACATCATCCTTTGTGTTCTCTTTAAAGTCTATATTTTATTGCTTTACCAGTCAATCATATTTCAGTGTTTTTATTTAAAAGCAGAAGCCAGTGAAAGGAATATGAGTGTATTCAGACCTTCATCCGTACGAAGAGACGCCACCGTCTTTGAACTAAAGAGTGTTTAAATGCTCCTTTTAGGTGTTTTTGAAAATGATCTTTCATGCGGTGTGTAACCAGCTTTAAGAGAACAAACACAAATCTAAAAGTGCTCCGTGTATAGAGTTATTGTTTCTCAGAAGAAAGAGTCGACTCTGAATCATTAAAACGAGTCATTTTTAAAACCAATCCCGAGCCGCTTCGTGTTGACATCATCATGAATCATTAGCATATTCCCCGCCCACTTGTTGGTCTTTAGGAACGCTAAAAACTCCCAAAACAGCTCTAAATGAAATCAAGCGATCACCAGAGGGGTCTGAAACCCTAATCTTGGTCTCGATGTGATCTTCTGCTTTAGCGTCTCGGAGCAGGTCTGTATGAAAACCTTCTCTCTTGTCTCGGCAGCAGAAGGTCAGGAGAGCTGCCGGACGCGGACGCCCCGCTGGAGCCGTTCCTCCACGAGCGCCCAGATCTTCAGGAGGACGAGGAGCATCTGCTGGAGCTCCTGGAGAAGGTGGAGCACAAGCTGAAGAAGAAGCGGCGAAACAAGCAGAAGAAGCAGCGCCATCGGCAGTTCAACGAGCTCTGGGTGCGGATGGAGGAGAGGTGAGAGCGAGGAACACGGCCATCATAACGGCCAATCCATCCATCTATGATGAAAACAGATCACGGGCAGATGAGAACAAAAAAGTCACTAATCTAATACAAAATAACTAAATTGTCAACACTTTGCACATTATATGAGCTACGAGTAACTTTCAGTCAACTGACTTTGAGAGTATTGAGATGTAAATGAGTTAGAAATAAAGAAATCCAGAGGCCACAGTCCTTTAAAAAAAAGTAGAGCTGCTTTGACTCCCGGCTGACGGTTCGGTCGTCTTTTATTTCCTGAAGTAAAATAAAAATAACACGGCTTGGCAAACTGTATGTTCTGATCATCTGTTCTTCTGGCATCTGAAATAAAATTAATGAGTACATGTGAAAAAAACATGTGACAATCATTTCAGCCGTTTCATACGCAAAAGAAATGAAAGAGTTACTACACCCCAAAAGAAAAACATGTCGTTCCAAACCCATAAAGCTTTGTTCGTTCTGAAGATCTGGCAACACGAGACTAGAACGTCACTAATACTCTAAAGATTGCTACAGTTAATAAAATCTCACAGTTTTTGTCATTTCAAAATATTTTATTTTTAGATTTTCTGCTTTCGTTAAAATGTTAAGTTTTAGTTTTTTGTGTTTGCCATTGTTTTTTGTTTTTAATAAGATATATAGTTTTTAGTATAAATTTGTAATGTTTTAGCACTTGGTATATAACATTTCATAGAATAGCTTTTATTTTGAAGATGAAATACATTGATATTTTTGTAAGTGATTTATTTAAATGTTATTTTTATAATTACTGTTTACATTTATATTTAGTCATTTAGCAGATGCTTTTATTTAAAGCAACTTACAATATGATAAAGCAATCGAAATCAACAGAAGAGCAATGAGACAAGCTTATAATAAATAAGTCTAAAAGGGATACGGTTATTTATTTATTCGTTTAAATTTAAATGTTGAGTTTTTTTATATGCATCTTTTTGAGGTGTATTTCTTTAATCTGTATTTTCTTCCAGTTAATGTTTGTCTTACTTCGGGTGAAAGGTTTTATGTTTAATGGTCTTCTGGTGTTCTGGGTAACGTCTGGATGACGGTTTGACCTGCGGCTCCTTCCAGACGAGTCTTCACCTGCGTCTTCTGGAGACGCGTCACGACCTGCTGAACGTGAAGATCAGTTCATTTTCAGCAGCGTTTCACGGAGCCGTGTCACATTTCGTCATTCCCAACAGAACGATTCTTGTTCCCGTGCCTGAACCGTCTTCTGGAAACTTGCTTGAATTTACTTTCACGGTTGCCCACGTAATTCTGCGTTAAAAAAAATATTTCTTTCATAAACTGTTTATGAAAGTCAGGCGGGCCCCAGACGGTCAAAACAAACACGGGTCCTGAATATAGACTTGATTTGAGATCCGGAGCAGACGTTCACTCACGTGTTGACACAGATGGAAGCCTCACGCTCTTTATTTGTGTTCCCTGAACGTCTCCGAGCTCTCACAGACTCAAACCTCCATTTATTTCCCTGCCTCCTTCTTCGTGTTTCATAAACGATTTCAGGCGCTCGCGTGACCGAAGACGCTGAGACTCATCTCTTCTGAAAACGCTGCGTTTAAAACTGCATTTCAATATTCATCCGATGTTGATGATGTTGAGGGCTGGGTTGACAAATATATTCTTGATTTGAATCCATTCCCATTTTAATGAACCAATATAAAATCCTAAATCCTAAGAATCAATCTGTGCTGGTTTTTGAGGTGAAGTGTGAACAAAACCTAGTGAAGAGTTCATTTTGATGAAAAGTCAGCTCTTCAATTTAGCCACTTCTGTCACTAGATTCGATCAGTTAATGTTGTTTTGCTGATCATCTTTTCATCTTCACTACTAGTTGCAGCACCAAATAAACACGATGAACAACTCAGTTCTGATTCACTTCACAGATCTATCAGTCACTTTTAACTCAATATAAAAAAATCAATATATGCTCTACACAAAAAACTGGACTAGAAAAAGATTTGCACATTGGACTGATGATGATGATGATGATGATGAAGGCGTGTGTTTCTCATCATCTCTCTCTCCTCTCTTGCAGCGTGACGGCCGAGGCTCCGCCTCCTGTCGTCCGCATCATCAACGGTTACATCACGGTACAGGCCCACCCACAGGAGCACGACCGAGCCAATCAGCACAGGACGTTCTCAGGCTCCGCCTCCTGGAGCCCCGCCCTCCCTGCTCTGTGTGTCCAGATCCTGCTGCTGCTGCTGCTTTCGTGACCGGACTTCAGCTCTTCCAGAAACACTTCCTTGTAAATATCAGATGTATTATAGATGTAATTTAGAGTTTTGAATAAAGCATTTGTTTGTTCACTTATTATATAAATATATAAATAAGAGTCATTATATTTTTGTGACTAAATCAGCTACTAACCAGCTTAACCGGCCTCAGTCAAGAAAAAACCATCAGGTCAGGAAAACAGATGTACGGTGATTCTTCCTCTTCGGTCAACCTCGTGCTTTTGATGAATGTCTAAAATGTTGTGTTTGTGACATAGAAACGAGTCATTTAATTTATTGAATAGATAGTGTTAGTTGATCTAAATGTGTTTATGGCAGAATGAGGCAATGTAAATCATATCTGGTGTTTGTGATGTTAAAAGAAATAAAGTATTTATATAGTTCAGTGTTCTCCAAACGAAAGATGAATGCAGACTCTCGTTCTTCTCTCGACGCTGGAACAGAAGCAGTGTTTTATGAAGGATCTTCATCTTCTTGACATGGCTCTTCTGTCCTTCATCCTCTTCCTCCTCCTCTTCCTCTCAGCTGAGATCTTCACCCAACCACCAAGAGGTCTTTTATTATGCTCTTTAAATTAAATCACAAGACCAATTTATGCTTTTGAATGGAATGGTTTCTTTCTGGTTGCCAGCGAATGTGTGAAAGGATTTTCTTTGTAAATCATTCTTCATTAACAAAAAATGTTGTGGTTATTACCACGGTTTATTGATGAGAGCTGATCCGAGATCAGACAAATACAAACCCAACTCCAGAGTGTTGTTTTGATGTGGCTGTAGTTAACCTTAGTTTAGATTGCTGTATGATTCTGGCCAGTTTTGAGGAAAGTTTCTTCGGTTGTTAACAAGCTTTGTTCAGTACTGAAGTCACCTCTTCAGAAGTCTTCATGGATCAAACTGGGAATCGTTTTCAGACGAAATGCATGCCATGAACACATTTTTCTAAATCCACAAACACTTTATCATTCATACTCTACAACCTGAAAAAGCGCATTCAGATCAGAAGGATGCTAAACTGTCCATTTCTGCAGGAATTATATTCAAATTTCTGTTGAATATTTATAGGGAAATCGAGTAATAATTAATCCAAACACAACTAAATGCTAACACAAGATACTTACACAACTACCTCACTTTGCCATAAGTTAAATATATTAGGTTTCTAATATAAATAAACATATTGTAGGAACTTAAAGCTCTTTGCAATGACTTTTATCATAAAGATAAGAGAAACTCGTTCCGTCTCATCAGGTCATGACATAACATAGTTATTATATAATATCTCAATATGATGTCACTGCTGACATCATACGAGCCTTTCAGTGTGTTATCAGGGCTCTGAAGATCTCACGATGAAATGAAGACATCATGTTCTTTTTTACGTAAATGTCTAGAAAGCAGAAAATGTCAAACCTGTTCATTAGAAGGGATGTGTCCGATCTAGTACTTTGTATCTGATCTTTTAAGATGTGGTTCTTCACACAGATTATTCACAAGCGGCTTCAACACAGAAATCATAAATAATATCAGAGTTCTTTCTGAAGAAGGTGGTTACGGTCAGAAATTCAGCAGGAGTGGGAATAAGAAAACTGAAGGGCTGTTTAACACACATTAGAGAAAGTGGAAATATTAGCGTGAACTGCATGAACATCGAGACTGAATGCATAAACAGCGGCAGACGATCTGAACATCAGTATCACGATCACTCCTCTCTTCTACAATCACACCATCATCATTTCTGAGGTCCGCTTTGGGTCTTCACGTACAGAGATGTTCTTCGAAGGCAGGATAATGACTGAAATGCTTCTTTTCTGAGTTTGTCTTCAAACACTCGTGAGACTCATTGATCTGGATCTCATCAAAGATAATCACATCCACAGCGTTCTCACTTTAGTTCAGATCTTCTCTGCGTTCACTTTTAACCTGACGAGTAGATTCAGTGAAAAATATTCATGTAAACAGACCGGGCTTGATTTATATATTTAATGATTTTATGCACCCTTTCTTTCAAATGAACGAAGGATCATTATAACTTCTTTACGTTTTAGATTTGTGAAATTCATTTGATGCTGGTTCTGTTAGTTGGATTACTGTGCTTCAGATCAAACAGATCTTTGGGAAACAGAACAAAGCTTGGTTTCATTCATCTGACAGACGAAAACATCTGTATGTTCAAACACACACGTGTGTGAGGAAAAAAACACACAGAAACAGGTGCACCAGATCAAAGCAGAAATATTAATAATCAGTGCAGCGTCTGATCATCTTCAGCATCACTCCAGAGCTGATTTTTTCTTTTGCCTGAACAATTAAAGTCAAAATGGTTTGGTTACAAACATCTATTCATGTTTTTGTGTTTCATGGAAGAAAGAAACTCATAAAGGTTTAGTCCCTTGTGGCCAAAATATATGTAAACAGCAAAGCTCAATGAAATCTACTTTTAAAATTGGAAATACATTTAATTTCAACCTTTATTTACTTAATTTATATAAAAAAAAAACAAGAAAATACATTTCAAGTTGTGCCACATTTTAGATGGATGCAGATGTATAACTATGTTTTATTTGTATATATTGTAATATTATTTATTGGACCTTTTTTTGTAAAGTATATTCCTTGCTGATTTTTACTCACATGATATATGTACACACATATTCTACACAGAGTCAATCTTCAAATGTGACACAACTTGAGTTTTCTAGGACTGAAATATATATTTTAATGTTTTTCAGTATGGGGCTTGGGAAAAACAATCTACATTCTGCACGACTCGATGTTTTTGTTCTCTTTTCCTACTAGAGAAAACACTTTAAATGTGTAACTTTGACCAAAGAATTTCATCAGTGTTCACTCGTACACTAGAAGAAGATTTCTGCAGGACTCTTCACAGACGGACCTGAACACAGTCCAGCAGACGCCGCTGACTCTCAGACAGAAACTCTGAGGAACGTGACGGTCATCAAAGTCTCTGTGTTGGTCAGAAAGGGCCTCGATGAACACGTTTGTCACGCTCTTCTGCTGCAGTTCAGAACAGCAGCTCATGCTTGTAAAACCTAGAAAAACAGCGCTGAAGTATTGCTCACAAAGACAAATGAAGCGCTGAGCGTGAAGAGCAGTCCGAGTGGACCACATGAACCCTGGACTTCCAGTAACCGGACGAGCTGGACTCAGTCATGTGACCACATCACACAACTGGACGAAGAACTGAAAGCCAGCTTGAGTGAATCACAACCACCAGACCAGACACATCACAACAAAAACACACTAATGTGACAAAAGACTGGACTGGACAGGAATGTCTGTACTTCCTAACTGACCACCAAACATTCATTCCCTCGCTGGCTGTGATCATTTAAATCATTTGAATGGTAGAATGGTTGCATAAATTATTAAATTAAAAAAAAAAAATCAGTCAATTCAGGTTTGTCTACATCTCGCACAGGTTCTCCGGCCAATCAGTGTTTAGCAGAATGTACACGTCATGCTTTGGTAACGCTACGGTACGCTTGGAAACTCAGCCAAGGTGGTACCAGGCTCCCAATGGAAAAACCCCCTAAAAGTGAACCATAGCAAACCGTAGCGTGCTGTACACCAGGCGGTGGAAAAGGGCCATTATAAACTACAGATCGATCTCCAACCTCCCTTTTCTGTCAAAGATGCCTCACAACTATATTCCTTCTTGGGTATCTGTGAGGATTTCCAGTCAGGATTTAGAGCGTACCATAGCTGGTCTGCTTCCATCATCTGATCGTGGTTGTATCTCAGGATCTCAGCCAGCGTTTGACACAATCGACCACAACATTCTCTTGAATAGACTAGAAAAATGTGTTGGCATTACTGGAAGCGTCTTAGCATGCTTCAAATCATATCTGACCGCTATCAGTTTTATCAGTAAATGAGGAGGTATCATATCACTCACAAGTGAAATATGTAATAATCTACAACGCTGACCAATCAACATTTGTCATTGGGTGATTGGGTTCTCAAGCGGGACCCCATGACGTCAGTCAGTGAGACGTTTTAGTGCTTCATTTCTAGCGATTATCTTCAAATTTATTATACAGACCATCTCTGTATTTCAGAAAAGTGTAATATAAAGGCCAAACCCAGCTCAGGTGTCAAAAAGTAACGCAGAAGTAGCAATACATTACTTTCCACATAAAATAACCAAGTAATGCAATTAGTTACTTTTTATGGAGTAACATGTATTACTTTTGACTTTCCTTAACACTGTAATCAGTGCAAGTTTAACACACTGTGGTCTCTAAAAACAGTCTTTTAAAGCTGTATTCACCCATCATTAGTCTCTCTAATCATCTGAACACTGATGTTTGAGACGGCTGACCTGCAAAAAAAACTCCAGCGAGAGAATCTCATTTAACATTAATCCCTTTGACATTCGGTGCGTACACTATATTCTTTATGCTTGTTTCCTTGGAACAAAGTCTGTTATAGAAATCAAGTCAGGATTGTTTGAACAAAGCTTTTTATAATCTATTTTTGAAAGCAGTTTTATAGAAGATGTCTTGAAGACTTAAGGCTGTACTGAACATCATCATCATCATCATCATCATCAGCCACAGATCTGTGCAGTAAAACATGATTCAACCTTTCAGACTCCTCTCCACTGCTCTCATGATCTGAGGAACACTGCTGCTCATAGAGAGCACTCCTAAACAAAGATTCAACACAGCAATGATGAAGAATCATGTTTGGTTCCACCAAGAATCATCTCTTACCTTCTTATAATCTGAAGAACCTTCTTCTGCGGTTCTTCAGATGTTAAAGGTTCTTTATGGAACCATTTCAACAAAAAAGGTTCTTCTAAGACATCGTGAAGCACCCTTATTTTAATAGTTGAGCACAAACACAGTCTGGAGTGAGAAGTGTTCAGGACATGGGACTCTCACCTGTGTTTTTAATTAAAGCGTCCGGAGGCTGGAAGCCAGTCGTTCCCGCGCTACGGATCCTCAATAAGAGCTTTGTGCCGTCGGTGGCTACGGGTCACTTCTAATACAAGCCTTTCATAAATGCACACACTGTGAGGCAGTTTCCCTGAAGCTGGAGCGATCAGAATAATCATCAGGCGGCGCTTTGAGTGACGGCGCTAATTTGTTTGGAGTGTTTCTGAAATGACATCAGTTCTGGGCCAGATCAGAGAGAACGGATAAAGAGGTCTGTTTCTGTTCTGACCGCATGAGAACGAGCTCATCCATCTGAGATCCAGAGCCGAGATGAGATCGGACTCCAGAAACACAAACGGGCAGCGTGATCCAATCCCAGAGCTTTTACACGGTTCCTCCTGTACGGTTCTTATAAAAGACCATATAAACCAGAGTGAAGAAATGCACTCATGCTCGTCTCTCAATAGTGTTGTTGTTTGTTCTGTGGAACACCAAAGGAGATCCAAGATCCAAAAGAAAACAATTAAGACACAGTCCACAAAAAAAAATAAAAAAAAATAAATTCTTCACAACGTTGTCAGAACAATTTTTCGTTCAATGAAGAACCAGTTCTTTGAAGAACCCTATCCTTCTTATCTAGGAGCATCTTTCGCCAAAAAGAACCTTTTGTGAAAAAGTTCTTCAGATGTTCGTAATGGAACCTTATAGACACAAGGGTTCTGCGGTGCATCACTGTGAAGCACCTTTATTATTAAGAGTGTCTCTAGCTCAAAGGGGTCCGAGGTCACGATTCGTTTGGGTTTAACGTGGTACTACACTGAAGAATGACAAACATCAAGAGCCAGAAAGCTGTAGAAATCTGCAGTTAAACTCTCAGAGAACAGTGAATAAGTTCTAACGCTGATTAGCGGAGAGCAGCGCTGTCTCTTACGTTCATCTCCTTCATTTGCATTTGTGACCGCAGACGTCTGCAGCTGCTTTCACAGAAATGAGTATCCCTGCGCAGATCATCAGCGACAGCCAATCAAACAAAGAACAGCCGCGTTCTGAATCCTCAATGTTTTATACAAGCTTTATTTACAACTTGAATAACAACTGTACAGTTTTGCAGCGTCGGAAGCACAGGTTCTTCAACAGAATGTGAATGGAGACGTTAGGAAACATCTCACTGGTTCCTTCCGCCGCTCACACATACAGTATGTACACATTGTATACAAGCAATATAAAACTTGGCAAATGGAACGAATATTTGCTACTTCAGACGAATGTTCAAACGCGACTGAATCAGGTGTTTCTCTGCTCATGGACGGTTGTGTTTAACCTCTGAACTCATGAGAAACGTATTCAATCGTCTGTTAAAAACCACACAAGAACACTGCTGGAGTAAAATATATACCGATGGTCACCGGCGATCGCTGTGCGTTATTACATGAATATTTAGTAACAGCTGATGAAGAAAAGCAGCAGAGCAGGTTTAAAAGTCAGTATGTACTGCTGTGGTCTGTAACAGTGTGTCAGAATCATCATCATCATCATCATCATCATCAAAGCACTTACTGATTTAAAGTAAAACAAACAGAAGGAGCGGATGTCATTCTCACACTGATTCTACTGAAACACGTCCAGCATCCAGACGCTGAAGAAAGAATGGACTGATGAAGCTCGTCTGACTACAGATAAAATACTGAATCACTCCACAATGATGCGACTAAAATGAAAACATGTCGGAGTTCATCCGTCTTGGAAGCGTAACAGTCCATTGGCCGAACTCTCGCCGACAGCATGATTGACAGGCGCCGGCCCCGCCCACTTCTGATCGGGAGGACAGTGGTTAGCGATCTGGGTTAGTTAGTGTGCAGAAATGGATTAAACTCAGCAGCATGAGCTCAAATCACACTCGGTCATGCAGCCCTGCCCCCTGACGTCAGCGGCCCCGCCCCCGATGGCATGCAGCCCCGCCCCCTGTCGCTCATGCTTTAACGTCACTGTGAAAGAGAGAGATTGACAGGTGTCAGTCAGTGATTGACAGCAGCGGTGAGTTTGTATTAAGGCATCGGGAAGGAATCAACAAAACAAAAAGCACCCAATCACTGGAAGAAACAACGCGTTTAAATGAACATGTCCGGTGCGACATTCTCTCTTTCAATGCATAGATATTAAGAGGAAAGAGTAAAGAAAGAAGAGGGAACAGCTTAGACCGGACTAAGAGCAAATAAAACACTGTGTGTCAGAAACAACCCTTAAAATACTGCAAAGCCTCCTTTAAAACAGTCCGTCTGGAGTGTGTTCGTTCGTTAATGTTGATAGGTTAAAGTGGGCGTGTCCGAATACCCCGATTGGTCAGATCAGTGGAGAAGAGGAGCGTATTAAGACAGCGAGGATGGGGGGTGGGTGGAGTCGGGCGTCCTGATTGGCTGTGGTGAGGGTTGCCGTGGCGACGCTCTACCTGGCTGCGGTGGGCTGCACGTGGCCCGGATACGTCCGGCGGGTGCTGGTGGCCTGTCTCTGACGCGCCAAGAAAGACTGACCCGAACCTGTGCTGGCCAGCCGGTCCTCAGCCGCCTTCTTCTGCAGCGCCATCCCCTGAACACACACACACACACACACAGAGTCAGGATTTAACTTCATATGTCAACAGTTACTACAACACACAGTCTCTATTACTCTACTTACTGTCCACCTAGTGCACACTACACCTGTACTAGAATGGGTGATATATATCATCTGCAATAATATCGTAATTGTTGTTTTACCAATGAACAAAACAAACAAAAACTCACCTACAGAGTGCAAGCTTACATGGAGTCGTCTAATAAGTGGTCTGACTAGTGCGCACTCTTTCACTGCATGATTAAGTCTATTAAAAATGCATTAGGAATCATGACATATGATAAATTTTGAACACAGCACTGTTTTGCGACATGTCGATTCGTTACTATTCGTGAATGAATCTTAAACGATTCGGTTCAAATGGTTCATTTTAATGGTAATTTGTTGCCACCTGCTGGTGGTTTTAATTTCACAATTAAAGATTAAAAATCTATTGATTTTATTGAAAGGTTAATAAAAATTGCTTTATACAAAGGTAAAAGTGCTCATAAAAGATAAAAATCTACTTGAACTTCTTAAAAAAGGTTCATTTCTGTTACTATTGAAATTTCCACAGAATAGTTGAATATCAGAAACTTTAGCAGTCAGCTATCCAAGGTAGTCTTAAGACAGCAGCACAGTAACACAACACAAAATCTCATTATTAATAATGAAAATATACCAGAAATAATATTTTTTGTGAACGCTGATTCACCAGCTGAACGACTGTAAGGTGTTTGAGGTTTCAGAAAGCTTCACTCTACAGAGACAGCACTCGTAATAGTTTTAAATGATGTTTTAATGGACTCTGACTCTGTTGTGCTGGTTCTGTTAGATTGAAGTGAGGCATACGGTTAAAAATGAGGTCTGGTTTGATCAGACTGGAAATGTTATGCTCACGAAGTTGATTTCAGTCATATCTTGAAAAGCTTCTCAATCATTATAGGAGGATGCCGACTGAGGGTGCTCCCCCAAGGCTCTATTTTGGCCCATTTATTTTCTTCTCTATATATATATGCCTCCTTTAGGCTCTATTTTTGAAAAGCGTGGTTTGTACTATCATTGCACTACCAAACAATACTCAACTTTGCCCCAAAGCACAATAAAGTCTTAGACTCCCTCTTAGCCGGTCCTTTTGATGTCAAAGCTGGAATGTCTTTAATTTTTTTTAATCTAAATAGAAGTAAAACTGAGATCATCGTCTTTGGCTCTTCTGAAGTCCCAAACATTTCTCATTAAAATTCTACTGTTTTATCTTCTTAAGTTAAATCATGTGTTAAAAACCTAAAGTCTTGAGTTTGATTTACTTGTCAAATCAAGTTTTTACTCGGAGCGCTGGCTAAAGTGAAGACTTTCTTTTAAGCACTATGAAAAGAAAAGTATTGTAATTCTCTGTATCTCTTCTTTATAAATGGTCCAAAATGTGTCTTCACGACTCTTAACCCGGGTCTGCAAATGTGAATATATTACTCCTGCTTTAGTGTCTTTACATTGGCTCCCAGTCTGCTTTACAATTGATTTTAAATTGCTTCATCTTGTTTTTAAACATTTAAAATGGCCTCGCTCCCTCTTACTCCTCTGACTTGTCATCTGGTGGGAACTCTTAGGTCTGCCAATCAACGTTTGTTAACTCTTCCAAAGTCAAAATTAAAATCACGGGGTGATTGGGCGTTTGCCATAGCTATATCTCAGCTTTGGAGCACTTTACCAGTCCATATTAGAACTGCACCAACATTACAGAATTTAAAATCAGTGTTAAATCTGGTGCGGTCATGACCGTGATACACACCATGTTGTACCAGGCAGATACGATGAGCTTCTCCTCCTGGTCTCTCTGAGACTTTGTCTTGTCATACTCCTTCTGCACACAGAAACACAGAACAGTCACGACAGAGTGTGTGCGTGTGTGTGACTGTGTGTGTGTGACTGTGTGTGTGTGAGTGTGTGTGTGTGTGTGTGTGTGCGTGTGTGTGTGTGTGTTTGACCTCGAGGGAGTGAATCATCCTCTCTCGCTCCTGCAGCTGGTTCTTCAGAGCCTGGACCTCAGGAGCAGAACCTTGATTCTGTTTAGGGTCCAGCGTACGAATGACCTGAACACAGAAACACACACACAATCAAAACTAATCAACAGAAACACTAACATTACACACCTACACACACACACAGAAGAATGTTTCAGACATACACTCTTGGCTTTCTCTAGGTATTTCTTGTATCTCTCCTCCATCTGTTTCATATCTTCATCCTTCTTCTTCAGTGCATCCTCCAGCTCTTCAATTCTTTGAACTGAAACCAATCAACATGCTCTTGTTTAACACACACACTGTGTCTGTGAACACACACACACACACTTTCTTGTAATAGTGAGTCTCACCACTGGAAGTGTGTTTGTTCTCCAGCTCTTCAATCGCCGAGCTCTTCTTCTGAAGCTCATTAGTGGCGTCCCTTAATTTGTCCCTGCAAACGAGAACAATCATTCGTGATTCTGGAGAAAGAAGCAGTCCTCAGCAGCAGAGCTATATTTGTAGCAATAGACAACAATACAATGTGTGAAAATTATACATTTCTCTTTTACACCAAAAACCATTAGGATATTAATTAAAGATCATGTTCCGTGAAGATATTTTGTAAACCTCTTACTGTAAATATATAAAAACTAGGACCTTGCTACGATCATCATCTGGACAAATTTAAAGACATCAATATTTTGATTTTTTTCAAATAGTTAACAAAGCAGACATTATTTTATTTTTTTAATAAACCCTTCTGACTGGTCACATATTCTCCATCATTCATGTCATTTGTGAGTGATTTTCTGCTGATACTCACAGATGTTCCTGACACTTCCTCTTCATCAGGACCGTCTGAAGCAGGAGAAGCAGAGACGTTAGAGTTCATCTCTCTCTCTCACACACACACACACACACACACAGAGTCTCTCACACACAGAGTCTCTCACACACAGAGTCTCTCACACACAGTCTCTCACACACACAGTCTCTCACACACACAGTCTCTCACACACACAGTCTCTCACACACACAGTCTCTCACACACACAGTCTCACACACACACGATGCATTAACGCTCATGTGAAGCACTGCAGCGCCTCCTGCTGGCCAGCAGCTGAACACATCCACACACCGCCCTACACAGTGTGCACTTCTGAGGGCGCCTGCTCATGATGTGTTAGTGTACAGCAGAGGACGCCGAAGAGCTCCTCATCAAAACATGGTCAGCAGGTCAACAATCATCAGCCGAGCAAATAAATGAGCAAACACTGTCGTCTCCACTAACTAACAACTAATAATAGTAAACTAATAGTTTTCATATTTTCAATCAGTTAGAATCTGTTAAAACTGTAGTAATTTTGTGGTACATTCCATCATTTTTAGTAGGTTTGTCTGTATGGCTTTTGTTCATCTTTAGATAAAGTTAACTTCAGAACACGATGTTAAACTTCATGGAGATGTTTGTAGTTTTATGAGGACAGTTTTCACAAACATGCATGTCTGGTGAACATGATCCTAAACCAGCTCAACTTTAACAGATAACCTGATATCTAGTAAACTGAGGAGGAAAATGATTTTAAACTCCTCTTAGATGACAACATGATCAACAGAACTTCACTCTTATATTTATATTTCATTATATTGACTTGAGTTTAGTTTTAGACTTGACAGAATGCACTGTTTCCCTGACCCTAACACTCACACATCATTTTCTATTAGGCAAAAACAGATTTGACACCAATTAACAACATAAAAAACACAGCACGTCCAATCAAACGAGATATTCAGTGATTGATAAAAACTCCAGAGTGATTGAGAGGAGGATTGAAACAGATCAGATCAACACTGAAGCTCTCGGAGACTCAGAGCAGCATTCACTGATAAACCCAGACCAGTCATCAGTGCACGAATGTGTGTGTGTGTGTGTGAGCGTGTGTGTGTGTGTGTGTGTGTATGCACGCGCATGCGATCCAGCCCAGAACAGTCCCAGAGCGGCACGATGCCTGACTGTACTTACAGCAGACCGAGAAAGATTTGAAGCACAGACAGAAGAGAGCAGAGCCTGTTACCAACGACACACAGACGGACGGCGGTCAGAATAAAGTAATGGACACACACTTCTGATGATGATGATGATGATGAAGGCATCGCCCTCCGCACGCAGCCGACCTGGAGCATGCTACATCATATCACACAAACAGGTTAGTAAAGACACGGTCGGGCGTTAGTCAGATCTAAAGGGGTCATGACACGAGGAATGGAGTTTGCCTTCATCTTTTAAAAAGTGTTCGTAGAATTAAAGCATCCTGCTCGTTTTATAGCTTAATCCCTTCTCCTCGTTATAAACAAAGCATTTGTTTAATCATTTGGATCCGAGGCGCAAGATGACATCACTGGGCACAACATTTGCATAA
>NC_056703.1:30101974-30104474 GCF_018831695.1 Puntigrus tetrazona | reverse complement strand
TTATTCTGTAAATGGATCTAAATGTTTGAAGCAGACGTACAGATGAATGTATTAAACTGGTATACACTTGATAACGAATCACTCATATTTCAGAGGAGCATCATGCAGCGCTCGGACTCTACACTCAAGCCAAGCTGTGGTCACGAACACGCTCCGGCGCACAGAACTCTGGGTAGAGCTGCTGCAGTGTGTACAGAGATCAAGCACTGGTCAGCTGATGGCCCATGGTGGGGTCTACGGTTGCCATGGGAACCATAGGGTCGGGTCACACGAGAGGAGTGAGGGTTAGTCTACAGGTGAGGCACTGAACACACACACACACACACACACACACACACACACGCGCGCGCACACACACACACACACACACACACACACACACACACACACACACACACACACACGCTCGCGCACACACACACACGCTCGCGCACACACACACGCTCGCGCACACACACACGCTCGCGCACACACACACGCTCGCACACACACACGCTCACACACACACGCTCGCACACACACACGCTCGCACACACACACACACACACACACACACACACACACACGCTGCACACACACACACACACACACACACACACACGCTCGTACACACACACACACGCTCGTACACACACGCACACGCTCGCACGTAGCCTATAAGTTTGATTAAAAATGTATTGTCATTTCTTTGTAGGAATTAATTGCTTTCACTGAATTTTTAAAGTCTCTTCACGAGCGATCTGAGGCAGCTCAGCTATATATACAGTGCCTTGGAGATGTTACTCTCTTAATCAGGGTCTTTACCCTAAACCTATCCTTTACTCGATTATAACCTGATTCCTAAAATCAAGTTTTGACCCTCAAACTGGACGGAAAGTGAAGACTCTCACAAAGATAGCTTTACACACACACACACACACACACACACACACACACACACACACACACACACACACACAGACACAGACACAGACACACACACACTAGGGTTATTACAGTTTTCCATATGCAATTTCATTTTCAAATTTAGTTTGCTTTAATAAAGTTATTTGTTTCTTTAATTGTTATTCTTACACTTTTCATCAGTTTATCTTCATAAAGCAGCTAATCTCTACAGCAACAACACTTCATCAGGAGCTGTGTGTACCAACAGAAACTAAATCATTAAAGAACGCCGGTCTTGTCTTACTTCAACACTGAAAAAAAAACTAAACGTGTCAGACGACCTCTTCCTGTTTAAGTGGGCCTGCATTGATTGAAAATAAAGACAGAAGTTCAATGCAGTTTTCATTCCTACTGTATCTGTGTCACTTTTTTGTGTTTTTTTACATTGTGTGTTTACAATAATAACCCTGGTACACACACACACACACACACACAGTTAAAGGCCCTGCACACTAATTAGGGATGTTATCAAGCAGACAGCAAATTCTGGATGCAAAAACAGCAAAAGGGTGAGAGCAGAAGAAAAGAAAAACTATTTACCCTCTCTTCTAGATCAATACATTCTAACCTCAGTCTATCTCGCTCCTCTTGGACGAGGTACGCCTTCAAAAGCAAGGCAGAGGAGGAGAGGTTACCAAATCACAAACAGCACACTGAAACACTCCACAAGCAGTGAGTATTCACCAGATCAACACACAGCAGTTCAAGAGGAGAGCATCACTGAAGAGAACCCATCCTCATTAATCCTGAGGTTCAGCCGGGGAGATGAGGATCAGGGTCGTGACTCAAGGTATGATACGATAGATTAGGGGTTTTCCCAAATTTGGATTACAGAAATCAACTTATCCTATCTTACATATAGTTAGGAAATCTTAAATTGCATCAGGTTGGACACTGGAGCTGCCGAGGAGGAAAACAAAACCAGGACTTTCATTTCAGTGCCATGGAAATCAAAACTGATACGTTTGGTAGAAAAGGAAAACCCGATAGTATTTGCTAAATGTTTAGCTTCGCTCACTCACAAAGAGTTGAGCTTTAACGTACAGCTGAGTCTGGATCTTTAGCTTTCAGATCATTTTAAAAGTCCCATATTGTACACCTTTTGAGTTTTATTTTAGGTGTTGATGTCCTTAAGAATATATATTTGTGGTATAAGTAACAAAAAACATCTCAATGGGATTTTACAGCTCCTTTACAGCTCTGACAAAAGCAGGTTGATTTTAGCCTGTCTATTCATGAGCCTCTCTTCTGATTGGCCTGTTTTTCTGAGTGACACACAAGCCAGCCAATCAAATGTAACAATGTCAACAATTATGTCACAGCGCTAGCTGGATGCAAAATAAAGGGAGGACCGAGTCCGGTCAGATCCATCCTTGGAGTGAGCGTACAGGTCGGCCGATCTGGTTTTGTCTGTTCGGTCGTGACTGAAGCGGTGACTGAGTAAAGGTCTGATGTCACATTTTTACAGAAGTCACAACGGCTCGTGAAAAAGCACAGCTGCTTTATGCAGGCTGAGAACAGGTTACTGTGGATTGACCGTTTTGAAACTTATGTG
>NC_056703.1:30084474-30096974 GCF_018831695.1 Puntigrus tetrazona | reverse complement strand
TCACACACACACACACACACACACACACACAGGCTCCATTCACTTGTATTTATGCAATCACACTGTAATCTGCATGAACCGTTCTCAGCTCCTGGAGATTCAGCTTTCTCTTACATTTCCACAAAGGAAAGAGTTTCTGCATTCAGGAGCTTTGGACAGGAATCAAAACACAATCAACACAAACCACTATTGTGCTGCGGATATTTCCTCACTTGCATCACACTGAGCTCAGGATCAGGACAGGAAGTCCCGCCCACAGGAAACAGAGCTGGTGTAAACAGACAGCAGGGCTCGCCGTGACGTGTCTCTGTGATCAGAGTCGTCTGACAGCAGCTCTGAGAGGAATGTGAGACGTCAGCGAGAGCGTGTGTGTGTGTGTGTGTGTGTGTGTGTGTGAGAGAGACGCTTCACATCTGGAGAAAACACAGCTCTTCAGAGACTCACTCCTGCTTCCGATCTGCAACTTTTCTGATGAAACTCGATGGAACTAAAATTTATAAAAATATACTTAAAATGCTCTTTGCAATATACTAAAAGTTATTCTTCAGTATGTCTTAAAATAAACCTAAGATCAACTAGCACACTGCTATTTGGGGATATCATAAACTTAAATATGCATTTAACATACTACCTCTGCATTTGAAAATGTATTTTGCACACACTGGTGATTCAATGCATGTTTTAAACACAGAGATAGAATGATAAAAGAACGTGTGTGACCCTGAAGCACAAAAACAGTCATAAAGGTCCATTTTTCCAGACTCAATTTCCACTGATGTCTGGTTTGTTATGAGCGGACAATATTTGTCTGATACAACTATTTGAAAATATGGACTCTGAGGATGCAAAAAAAAAATATCTATAGATCTACAGAAGACTAGATCATTTTGATCCACACATTGTGTTGTTGTCTGCTTCTGTTCTCCAGGATCACACTTTAGCTCATATTCTTGGCGTCTCAAAATAGCACAGCTTGAGTACATTTAGATGTTATATTACAAAAAAAGATATTAAGTACAAGATCAGGGCATGAAAATAGAGATATGATGGAAGTGTACTTTATTTTTAACCTGCTGATATTATGACTTTTATGAAAACACTGTGTATGTAACGTGTGTGTGCTCTGGTGACCTCGCCTGAATTCACAGGAAATCACAGAACTGCTTCCCTTTTTCCCGTCTGCAGTGTTTAACCCCAGACACTAAACACTGAGCTGAGCATCAAGAACAGTACAGAGGATTCTCTCTTTCACCTGTCTAGAAGTTTCATGAACACCTAGTAAGAGCTTGATTAGCTGCTCTGTGTGTCTGAATACGGTCTGCAGAACCCAGCCTGGTGACTCCCGCTCTATTCATCTGAGACAATCCCCCATCTCTGCTCAGGAACGTCTCGTCTGTAACCTCACAGATGACCAATAAACGCATGATCACATTCAGATCTGAGAGAAGCCCTGATCAACACACACACACACACACGTCACGGTATGAGTGTTCCACAGCTAACACTAGAGCAGATGTATCAGTATACTGCTGTCAGTCTGAGGAAACATGCAGACTCTTACTGTACAGAATAAACTGAATGTGTGTGTACACGTGCTTTTTATAACAAACTGGCAGATGAAATAACTCCAGACATCATATAATACACACGTGCAGTCTCTCTCGCTTCCCATCTTCTCTTTGTTCTTTATAAACTCAGCATAAGAATGTTACACAATATCCTGTTTGTTTACTTTCATTTCTTTCAGAGAAAAAACCCTTCTCTTTCTGAACTCAAAGCGCCGGCACGTGTCAGACACGGGCCTCAGAGGATGCTGGGATTGATTTGCTCCATCCACGCTCATGTCTGCATGTGTCAGATATAAACAATCCGATTAAGAGCCGTTAATACTGATCAGGACTCGCAGCAGAGCTAATTACTAACTAGTAGTGAACTGACACTTTCATACAAGCGTCACTCATTACGGGTCTTGATTGTCAGCCTTAAAACACCCTAAAACCGGTCTGAACTAAAGAAGATTCATCAGCACAAACACAATCAGATGCTTTATTGGACGCTGATCGATCAGTGGAGTTCAGACAGAGACTCTGGTATCTCACAATCAACTGAAATTATTCCACAGCACTTTAAATCACAGACTCTGAACGAAGAAGATTCATTTATTGTCCAAAGATCAGATCCTGAGGAGTTAAGATGCTCCGGTTCACCCACGATTAACCACTTACTCAAAGCACTACTAGTTTTACAAGTTAGGCTTGGTCTCGAGGCCAGCTGCACAAACACAGGAACCATGTTAAAAAAAAAAACTAACTAGTCAGAGCAGCTAGTTAGTCAAATGGTAATTATTCGACTTTTCACGCTCTGTCTGTAAGTGACTTTAAAAAGCAAAGACCGGTTTAAAAAAAACTTAGTTTGGTCTAATATGAATCAGAAAAGTAGGGCTGATTAACTCTCTAGTCAGAGTAATACTAGTCTTAACGACACGCTGTTTGTGTGACTGATCAATACAGTGATTATATTTATAAAGAAACCCTGAGATAGTATCACAGCACATAATACCGTGGTACTCTGACATTTACCATGGTACTGAAAGATTATCTGTATTGCATCATATTTCAGTTCGAAGAAGCGCAGATATAAAACACGTCTGTTGATGTAATTTGTTGTTCGTGAGGAAGATGTAAACAACAGATAAACCCGTTAACGTACAGAGAAACGCATTTATACACGTTTGTAATCCATTACTCGCAGATGTTAAGAGACTTTCCCGCATTTATAAGACGAACACATTACTCACCCAGGTCAGGAGACTCTCACAGAGCTCCACTCGATCCAGAGTCTCCAGGGCGCTCATGTTCGGGTCGGGTTCGGAGCGAAACGCCGCTGATAAACCAGACAAACGAATAAATAAACGAGTGGAACGGAGCTTCCGCCGCTCAGGGTGCGATCAGAGTCCGGTAGCGAGCGAAATCCTGTCGAATTAGAGCGGCGAGAAGCTGATTTTGACGAATAAAGCGGCGGTGACAGACACACATTAGCGGCGCCGCTCTGAGGATTTTTTCCTCAGGGGTCCTTCAGCTGCCACCCTGCAGGATCGGGGCACCTATTGCCTGACGGAAAATCTCACAGCAGAAAACCGCTTATCTAAAACGGGAAAAAAACGACACGATATACTAAAATTAGTATGGTTAAAAAAGAAAAGAATATGTGAGACAGGGAGCTAAATGCGCCGCTTACAACAAGGCGACGGCAGAAAAGTCCGGAACTATATGCGTTTTATTAAAGTGAATAGTGTTTAATAAGATATCAATTCGCAAGAAAATGTCGATAGAGTGATAGGGATCTTCTCTCGTTTTCCTTAGAATGTAAGCCTATTGTTTGTTCCGAACTCCGGAGCAGAAGGGGGCGGTAACGAACGAGTAATCCGCGGTTAAGACACGAAGAAGAAGAACAAGAAGAATGCGGAAGTAACCGAGTCCACAACGAAAACACACAAACACCAAACACTGATCTTTACCTGAAACTGCGGTGTCTGTCTCATGTAAGTGTTTGAACGGAAGCCAATGACACCTTGTGTGTGTGGGCGCGCGCGCGCGCTCAGCTGTTTCCGGTGAATCACTGTTTTGTGTTTATCTTCAATATATTTATTCTTATATATAGTCATCCTTATATTGTCCGCCCGTGTGACAGAAGGTCGTCTGGTGTGTGAATATGAGCTTGTTATTCTCATTAGACGCATTCATCAGACATTTAAATGAAATGTTATTCTGTTATTATCAGAAATGTGTTGCTGAGACTCTCTAGATCATCACAAATGTAGGCTAATATTCAGAAGTAGGACATATATGACCTATAAGTCAAAAGCAGTGGGACTGCAATATTATTAGAATGTAAAACAGCTCTTTACTATCTGAATATCTGTCCTTTATTTCTGTCTGTCTGTCTGTGTGTGTGTGTGTGTGTGTGTGTGTGTGTGTGTGTGTGTGTGAGATGTGAGGTGTTTCACTGACTGTGGTCTCTCCTGTGTGTGTGTGTGTGTGTGTGTGTGTGTGAGATGTGAGGTGTTTCACTGACTGTGGTCTCTCCTGTGTGTGTGTGTGTGTGTGTGTGTGTGTGTGTGTGTGTGTGTGTGTGTGTGTGTGGTGTTTCACTGACTGTAGTCTCTCCCGTGGGCAGGTGTGTGTGAGTCTCTGTCTGGAGGATATGTGCAGGTGTGATGGAAGCGAGTGTGTGTTTGGACGACTCGATGGCTCCAGATGAGGGCTCTCTGATTGAAGGAGTGAGTGACCCCGTGCTCCTGGTGCTGGTCCTCAGCGTCACCTTTCTGGTGGGTCTGGCAACGCTGCTCTGCAGGTGAGCCCCGACGCTGACCTAGGTTTTTCCAGTTAATATATAATTATTTATAATATAATACACACACACACATTAAATATGGTGAGGGGAAATGCCCTTTAAACAGGTCAAATGAATTGGAAACATTATATATAAAAATGTAATTTCTCAACTAAGAAATCGTGGCCAGTGAAAATGCTAGTACCTTTGGAAAACCACTAGCCACGGCGTCTGGTGAACACAAACGTTTCTCTCAAGCCCTGTTGATAATGTCAGGTAACTTTAAAAAAATGTAATGAATTGGGTTGAATAGCTGTTAAATTTAAGAACACGATTAGATAACAGCCGTTTAGTTCCAGCGAGTACCAAGCAGCGCTTCCTTGTGTTCAGTCTGTGGTGGAAAAAGATCACATCAGCAGTTAAAGAGAAACATGCTCAGGTCACAGACTCCCAGATTTCACTGCATGCTGGTTTTTGAGCACAGTGTGTCAGAGTTCACTTTATTTGCTATCCTCCCTTACCTAAATGAACTCTAGTGTGATGCAGACGTTATATGTGGTCGTCGTTATAACGCAGTGACTCTGTTCTCAGGAATGAGCAGCAGAGGATTCATCCGGACAATCAGGAGCACGTGCGAGTGGTCAGAGAGCAGCTGCAGTCCGAGCAGGTTCGTCAGATACGCTTCATTTATCAGTCTCCGGTGCTCCTGCTGTTTATTCAAGCTCGCTCTTACGCTCTATATTTGGGTCATGAGCTGGAGGCCAAGTGTAAAAATATCCCTCGGTTCAGCTTCAGGCCGCTCGGGTTCGCCTCTGACCCGCTGGCCCCGCCCCCTCTGGCCCCGTCCAATCACCAGCCTGCTTCTGCTGTCTGTCAGGAGCTAAAACTAGCAGGTGAAGTTAGATCCTCAGCAGAGGAAACGATTTCAAGTCAGGAGAAAATATCATTCTACATTTCCAAACATCCGTTTTGGCCATTAATCATAATAATCCAGTGATATTTGTGTCTGATCCGATCCTCCTCAGTCTGTCTGAAACAGAACACAGAAGAACGGCGTCTCCGAGACGCTTCAAGAAAGAGACCTGCAAAGCTACAGACGTTTTTCTTTGTTCTGTTTCTTCTTGTCATTCAGACAGACTGATGGTGATCAGACACACTCCAGCAGAGGATAGAAATAACTGACTACAAGCAGTTTTAGAAAGATGGTTTAAAGTATTAGTGTTCTGTACAACTACAGTAAGTATATCTGCAGTATATTTACTGAGAACTGAAGGACTTTTAGCAGCGACTTCATGACTTCATTTAGTTGCATTGCAGGTTTAAATCACTCAGGTTTATTAATTACAATCATTTCATAGTTCAGACAAAGTTTGTTATTAAGAGATTTCCTTTATATGTGTTATTCATTCATTCATTTATATATTCATTTTATTTAAATGAGCATTTTCAAATGTGCAGCATTTTGTCTAATAAAACACTTTTTCATGTAGAGTAGTGTATAACTCAGTATGGTGAACGGCATCATGTTTTTATTGAATTCTTATTTTCCAGCAGTAATCTGCTAAATGAAACTGACTCTTGAAGATGAAATAGAATATTAACTACTGCAATAACTGTGTCTTATACTTTTTATTATTCAGCGTCAACTAATGAGACCTTATTTTTGTCTATTGTTCATTTGAAATGTAATCTTTTGCACTCTAATCTTGAAACAGTTGTTTACTTTGTTTTTGCGTATTTTAAATTCTTTTTAAAAACTTCATTTTTGATTAGTAATATGTTTTCCCACAAACTTTATTTGAACAACTTTAAAGGTTTATTTTTTTTCAATATTTAGATTTTTTTTTTTGCCTTCAGATTTAGTTTAGTTTCAGTCATATATTGTCCTGTCCTAACAAACCAGACGTCAATGGAAAGATTATTTATTCAATTTGGAAAAATCAGGGTCAGATGTAAACATTAAGATGTTGATTTGGAGTGTGTGTGTGTCTCTGTGTGTGTGTGTGTGTGTGTGTGTGTGTGTGTGTGTGTGTGTGTGTGTGTCTGTGTGTCTCTGTGTGTCTCTGTGTGTGTGTGTGTGTGTGTGTGTGTGTGTGTGTGTGTGTCTGTGTGTGTCTGTGTCTGTGTGTGTGTGTGTCTGTGTGTGTGTGTGTCTGTGTGTGTGTGTGTGTGTGTGTGTGTGTGTGTGTGTGTGTGTGTGTGTGTGTGTGTGTGTGTGTGTGTGTGTGTGTGTGTGTGTGTGTGTGTGTGTGTGTGTGTGTGTCTGTGAGCCCAGGCATCAGTGTCTGTGTGTGTGTGTGTCGTGTGTGTCCGTGTGTGTCTGCAGTGTGTGTGTGTGTGCCGTCAGCTGCCCAGGCATCAGTTCTACCGAGACTAACTGCGGTCATCTGTTCTGTGGTGAGTCTGATCTCAGGTCCAGCGGTCAAACCAGAGCGTGTCTGCTGACCTCCACTCACTCCTGCTCTGTTTTAACTCCAGGGCCGTGCATCATCGCTTACTGGCGATACGGGACGTGGCTCGGAGCCATCAACTGCCCGATCTGCAGACAGATGGTAAGAACAAACACGCATCTCGTTTCCTTAAAAAAACTGATTGACCTAAAGTTCTGGTGTATCGCAAAAAAACTGATTGACCTAAAGTTCTGGTGTATCGCAAAAAATGAGTGTTTCATAACAGAGCTGTTTCATTATTATTACAAGAGTTCACCAATAAAAATTTAACATTATTATATTATCGGTATTAATTTTATTTCAAAGCCTAATAAATTAAAGTTATATCGTATTAAAGCAACATCACATTAAGATGCAGATGTTTGGGAGGTATACTAACTCGTCTTTTTCTCGCCATGTATACAGCTTTAGATAAACCTACAGCAATATGATTTAATGAGGAACACATAAAGCTCATTTTCTCATCAAAAGGTGTTTACAAACAAATTTTTGCGACATCTGAAGAATGTAGAATTTATGTTCCTTTTTTCTTTTTTTTTTGATAAAAGACATTTCTATCAGCTATATCTGGTAAAAAAAAAATTAATCACTAAATATTTTTTGGCAAAAACTGGTTAGTGACAGCAAACTTTTAATTATAGTCTTTTGTTTTTGTATAGTTTTAACTATAAAAACCTTTATTTAAGATTTATTTTATTTCAATTAATGAAGAATATTTTAATGGTTTTAGTTTTCACTGTAAAGACCTGATGCTAGTCAATTTTTTGCATTATTTAGTTTATTTTAACATGTATTTTATGTGAGTTAATGAAGAATATTTGAATAGTTTTATTTTTAACTTTTAGATTTATGGAGTCCTTCCCTTACGGTTTCCTTTTGTTTTTATTTAGTTTTTTGGTTATAATTTCGTTTTTGTTTTCCGAGCTCTGGCGGGTAGTAACCTTTACTGGTTTGTCAGGTGACCCTGCTTTTCCCGCTCTTTCACGACACGGGGCTGAGCGCTCAGACGCCGGACGGTCAGGTGGAACCCGCGCTGGTCCTCAGCGACATCAACGACTACAACCGGCGCTTCTCCGGCCAGCCGCGCTCCGTGAGTATGACCACGCTCCAGTCCTCTAGAGATACTCCCAGGAACTCTTTCTAGTCCTCGTCGACCTCCGTAGTGTTTTTTTTCCATACTAAGGATGTCATTAACTTACTAAACATCTTCAGAGTAAGTTCTTTTGAAGAAAGATACTTGTACAGGTTTAGAACCTCGATGGTGAGTTTCTAAACAAAGGATTTAGAAATCTATTCTCTGCGGAAACAGAAACCAATGCAAAGATCTAAGAATCTGTGTGTGTGTGTGTCTGTGTGTGTGTGTGTCTGTGTGTGTGTGTGTGCGCGTGTGTGTGTGTGTGTGTCTGTGTGTGTCTGTGTGAAAGTGTGTGAGAACCTGTGTGTGTGTGTGTGTGTGTGTGTGTGTGTGTATGTGTGCGTGTGTGTGTGTGTGTGTGTGTGTGTGTCTGTGTGTGTGTGTGTGTGTGTGTGTGTGTGTGTGTGTGTGTGTGTGTCTGTGTGTGTCTGTGTGTGTGTGTGTGTGTGTGTGTGTGTGTGTGTGTGTGTGTGTGTGTGTGTCTGTGTGTGTCTCTCTCTCTCTCTCCCTGAAGCTGCTGGACCGTCTCAGGGACGTCCCCACACTGCTGCGGCATGCCTTCAGGGAGATGTTCTCCGTGGGTGGTCTCTTCTGGATGTTCCGGATCCGGATCCTTCTCTGTGTTCTGGGAGCTCTGACCTATCTGGCCTCTCCGCTGGACTTCATCCCCGAGGGCGTGGTGGGGCTCCTCGGCTTCATGGACGACTTCTTTGTCATCCTCCTGCTCTTCATCTACATCTCCATCATGTACCGTGAGGTGGTGACGCAGCGGCTGGCCGGCTGACCTCTGACCTCTGACCTCTGCTGCTTCTGCTTCCCTTCCCATTAAACCTCATGCGTTCTGGCTTCAGCGCGGTCCAGAGTCTGAGCTGATGACCCATCAAGACTTTTCTGCAATATTATAATATTACATGTGTCAAATATGATAGAGCTGGGATGTGATATGCAGACTCAAGCTGCAGGAAATGTTTGATACACACACATACACACACACACACACACACAGAGACACAGACACACACACACACACACACACAGAGACACACACACACACACACACACACAGAGACACAGACACACACACACACACACACACACACACACACACACACACACACACACACACACACAGAGACACAGACACACACACACACACAGAGACACAGACACACACACACACACACACACACAGACACACACACACACACACACACACAGACACACACACAGACACACACACACACACACACACACAGACACAGACACACACACACACACACACACACAGACAGACACACAGACACACACACAGAGACACAGACACACACACACACACACACACACACACACAGAGATAAAGCAGTTCTCTCGATGAAGCTCAAATTCATACGAGGCTGATCTCTGCATTAAAGAAAGAGGTTCTAGAAAATGAAATGTAACTCTTCTGTGTTTTTGGTGGATTTTTTGAAGTGTTGTAAATGAACATGTTACTCTAGAGTTACAAGCAGATAAACAGCAGGAGAACATTAAATATTGCACTAAGATCATTCTGGTGATTTTTACCAGAGTAAAAAACCCTGCGACTTCCTGAATGATGGTAAAATGACTAGAATGTATTTTGGGGATTCATAACTTAGTAAAACGTTCGGCTTGATTTCCACCGTGTTTCTGAGCTCATTATCCCTCTTAATGTTTCATTTTGAAAAATGGCTTTCAGTCCGTTTGGGTTTCTCTGAATCTTTCCTGAAGCACCAGAAGAGGTTTGTGTTTACAGCACAGTCTCTATGTTTCTCCTCGTCATGTTCAGCCCCAGGAAACGGTTTATGATTCAGCATACTGTATGTTCTTTGACTTTGAGCAGGATCCGGAAACTAAGAGATCAGATGATTTACTGAAAGAAGCACATTATAAATAAATCTGAACTCTTTATTTTAAGGTGTCTTAGTTACACATTATGTGTACTTAATATTATAATAATAAATCATACAGTGACCACTTTTTCGGTAAGTTTTGTATAGTATTTTCTTTACTCTTTTTATTTCAGAACCTCTGTTTAAAAAAGGTCATATTTGATGTATTTGAGGACAGAGATGTGTGAATGATGAGGAGAGGGCTCAGCGTTGATCAGGTGATACTGTCTGAAGAAGCCTGCTGTAAGACTAAATCCTGTCTTATATTATGGGCTTTTGACCAAATACACTTGATCTTGATTTTTGTAAAATGTTGCAATAATATGTTACAAAGTTTGTGTGTGTGGGAAATTATAGTTTTAGACATACAAGTTAATTTATTTTAAAAAACTGCAAATGTAAAGCAACTAACTTTAAAGAGATTGTGAGAAGAGCATGTCCTCTCCTCTCCTGTCTGAATCTGTAAAATAAAGTGCTCGTGGATCAGGGGCATATGTGTGAGTGATTACACACCCAACAATCCTCTTATGACAGTATAATCATATAATCACTCTCACAGCAGCACTGAGTTTATTCTCATTTTCTCACAGAACTCTTCTTTCAGATCAAGCTCCAGAAACAAGGAGTGAGGAACTGAGGAGAACAGCAGAGGGCAGCAGATGCTCACCACCAGAACGTACGTGTGTGTGAGAGTGTGTGTGTCTGTCTGTGTGTGTCTGTGTGAGCGTGTGTCTGTGTGTGTGTCTGTGAGCGTGTGTGTCTGTGTGTGTCTGTGTGTGTGTGTGTGTGTGTCTGTGAGCGTGTGTGTCTGTGTGTGTCTGTCTGTGTGTGTGTGTCTGTGTGTGAGCGTGTGTGTCTGTGTGTGTGTGTGTGTGTGTGAGTGTGTCCACACAACTACAGAGAAATCCCAGCATGGCAAAAAGTCAGCACAGTGTGACAGGGAAGGGGTTCAGGAGGACAAATAATCTGGTATAAATCAAAATTCCACAGCCGCATCAACAAAGCAAAGCAAGACAAATACTACACCTGTCTTAAAGCCTGCAAGGAACTGCACTCATCCAGAAAAGACATAATCCTGCGCGCCGTCAGAGTCCTCTACTACAGAGAAGACATGCTCTCTACGTTCATCTGCAGGAGCATGAACACCAGAACACGACTAGAGCGGCCCACAAGAGAGGAATAGATCAACAGAAAACTGTCAGTTATTAATAACACTCTCCCATATCCACAGAAATACCAGGACCATATACTGAAGTAAATAAGAATGGAAAAGATGAAAACCTGAGAACGCTTTCAAATCAGTAACAAAGATCCAGATAATGCAGAGATTAACAGTCTAACCCTGAAACAATACTAACATACACTCAGAACAAAACAAGCACAATATACCCAAAAATAACAAACTATAAGTGAGAAGTTTTGGGAAAATTGGACCGATTTGAATAAAACTGATAGTGAAGAATTAGCAAGTGCAGAATGGAGGAATATAAGTAAAGGTAAAATATATGCAGGCTTTATTGACTCAATTTAGCACCAAGGACTGTTTTACAAATCTACTGAAAGTGGCATAGGAAGAAAAATCTCATCAAATCCATGGACACTGAAAGAAAATGTATAAAGTTATCACCAAACATACAAGGTGTATTTCCCAGGAGTGTGGAGAGAGACTGAGCTGCTGCTGAACATTATTTAACATTTACATCAATGAACCATCAACCTGAAGGAAACATTATGACCCAGATCACAGGGAGCACTACACACACATCACACGACAACTACCTGCTCCTGGAAATCACATCCCCAGGAAACCTCTGAGAGATAAAGCCTGCAGGGCCTTCTACGCAATAAAACAGTGATGCCCTTTAGAAAGCCTTATTAGAATTTGGCTGAAAATATTAAAATCATTAATTGAGCCCATTGCCCTCTGTGGCAGTTAGGTGTGGGCTCCGCTGAGGTTGAGAGTCTAGGAACATGGCTTTCAAAGGAAAGATTGCTATCAAACAGCACAAAGCAGCCCTTCTTTATACTATTGTCCTGGTTGATACTGTAAAGCTGCTTTGACACAATCTGTATTGTTAAAAGCACAAACCACCACAAAATCAACAGTTTTGAACAGAAAACATTGCGTTCTGTGGTTATATCGTGTACTAAGACCGCCGGAAAGCAGTGATATCATGCAGTGCCTGTGGAAAGGTCCCCAGCTCTCGCTGTTTCAGGTGCTGCGTGATATCACTGTTTGATTATTACTCTGGAATGGGAGTATAGTTCCTAATCGGCCTATCGGTCATTTTGAACACGATGCTACTGGTTTAATTGGACTCAGTGATCTACACTAAACCAGAGATCGGCTGAATTGATTCCAAAACTCAACTTATTAACTCTGGGGGGGATTGAGATTGAGCATATTTCTAAAACAAGTGTTCCTTTAATGTCACCTGTCACCCAGCCAGCATCTGTAGTGTTCAGACGAGCCAGGAGGGGGCAGCTGGTGCCTGATAGTGTGTGTGTGTGTGTGTGTGAGTGTGTGTGTCTGTGTGTGTGTGTGTGTGTGTGTCTGTGTGTGTGTGTGTGTGTGTGTGTGTGTGTGTGTGTGTGTGTGTGTGTGTGTGTGTGTGTGTGTGTCTGTGTGTGTGTGTGTGTGTGTGTCTGTGTGTGTGTGTGTGTGTGTGTGTC
>NC_056703.1:30064474-30079474 GCF_018831695.1 Puntigrus tetrazona | reverse complement strand
AAAAAGGAAATCAAGACACTTCCTGTCTGATTGTCATGTTTATCACGCTGAAATCATGCCTTTGAGTTTAAACATTAGTTTGAACTTCTGATATGTTACGGTTTTCTGAGGCACATCTGAAGGATAGAGACACAAAGAGTCTGTCAAAGTAATCATTCACACACAAGTTTACATAAAAACACACACGTTTTCACGTTTCCTCATTTGGTAGATGCACTGAGGACCTGCACTTAAAACCTGGAAGATGTAATTTCGTGATTTAATATGAGCTATAATAGTCAGCCAATATACCAATAATATTCATGCTAATAATTAATTAGTTAATAATTGGACAAGTTACCAATATTCTTATTAAGTATTTAAAGGAAGAATGGTACATAAAAAGCATGCATGTTAACTTTAGACTTTGTTTTGATTTGGTATTGTATTAATTACAAATGTTTTAAAGTCTATACAAAGTCCCCACAATTCATAGAAACAAGCGCACGTGTGTGTGTGTGTGTGTGTGTGTGTGTGTGATCTCCAGGGCTCTGACGGCAGCAGCGGCAGCAGTGAGCTCTCTGATTGGCTGATTGTGTTCAGCGAGTGGGAGACTGACTCATCATAGGTGGGTTGAACAAACGCTGACGCAGAGAGAGACAGAGAGAGAGAGACATCCACAATGAGCTCCAGCTCGTTTTATCTGACATTTAGATCCTGCTCTCCTAAAATACAGCAAGAATGTGGACAAACACTGATACACATGGACCTGCTGCCTGCTTATAAGCCTGATGACTGACTGAAAAACAAGATCAGAGCGTGTGTGGTCAGCTGAACGGGTCAGTTCTGTCATCCTTTAGTCTGTTCATGAAGTTCAAAGCCATATGACTCTCAGGTCAGCACATGTTCACTACATAGACTGCTGATTGAAAGTCGTGTGTGTGTGAGTTTTGAGACTAGTTTCTCTGACTCTTCTTGGACTCTGCGGGTCAGAACTGACTCGGACGCTGGTTCATGGAAAAACATGAGGTCAACCGCAGCCAGAGTAACTGTCCTCAGGAAAAAGAAATGTGTTTCTCTGTGTTTATAATCCGTTCCTGTACTGGTGGTTTCTTCTGCAGGTGAAGCTTTTGTGAAGCAGAGGTCAAACGGAGCAGCTTCTGCAGAATTACCAGGAACGGTTCGCATGAATCAAACATCGAAATCGAAATCATCCGGCGAGAGCCTTCAGTCACACTTAATGTCTTTGTGTTGGATACATAATCAGATCAAGAGTCATTTATGTTAAAGGCAAAAGCACAAACACTCTTTGCTAATGAAACGTTAGAAGACAGTTAGGAGATGGTTTGGTTTAAGTTCTGCATTATACATTACTGTCACTCTATTCTCCTCTTTATACTCTTCAGCGCTTTGACACAATACGTAAAAGTTAAAAGCGCTACATAAATAAAAGTGACTGATTGATCAAGGCTAGAATTGGGCAATATATAAATTCATCTTAAAGAGGAGAACAGACGGAGGAAGTGCTAGTAATACCAGCCTCTGGTGCTGTTCAAATAAGTACAAGCTAGAAAGGGAAGAAATAAATGAAGAACATTTTTTTTATATTTATAAATTTTGGATGAAATCAGGTAGTTTCAAAAGATTGACATGGATCCAGCGTTCCAGACAGGGATGGGAAGATCATTCCACCAGACAGGAACGAGAATGTTCTGGATCTCACTCGTAGATCTCAGGCGTCTGGAAGGGATGTAGATTTAATAGTGAGTGAAGGTAAAGGGTATGGTGAAGTCATGCTGTAGAGTTGGTGTGGCAGAAAAGAAGCTCAGTCTTGACCAGGTTGAACGGCAGGTAACGATCTCTCATCCACGCCGAGATGTCCGCAATGCAGCCTGAGATCCGTGCAGCTACCGTTGGATCATCTGGTTGAGAAGAGAGATAGAGTTGTGTATCATCAGCGTAGCAGTGACAGAAGAAACCATGCGCCTGAATGATGGGACCTAGTAATGTAGTGTAGAAGTGGAGAAAACTGAGGAACCCCAGTGACCAGTCGATGAGCCGTGGATACCTCTCCTCCTCAGACCACCCTGAAAGACCTACCTTTGAGATAGAACCAGTGAAGTGGGGTACCTGTGATGCCCAGAGATGAGAGGAAGGACAGGAGGATCTGATGACTGACTGTGCCAAAAGCATCAGATAAATTGAGCAGAATTAGAAGTGATGTTTGGGAATCAGCTTTAGCAATCCACAAGGCTTCAGTGACTAAAAGTAGAGCAGTCTCTATTTAGTGGCCACTCCTGAAACCTGACTGGATAGCATCCAGTTTGCTGTTCTGTGAAAGAAACAATACCTGGTTGAAAGCAGCTTGTTTGAAGTACCTGTCAGTGAAAGCATTTCTCAGGAGCTGAACCTGTAATCTTTTACAGCTACTGAGGAAAAAAAGTTCAGCTTCTTTTACAAAGTCGGTTGCATCTGAATATTTTCACACAGACTGTACAGATATAATTGATTTCTTTACCAAACTGCATTGACATTTAAAATATGAGAATAATATACTTATTTTATAACTGTTTTATTTTTATGTTTGGGTTTACATATATGCCTATCCTTTATTTTTAAGATGTTTAAATGTTGTTTTTTGGAGGGGTTTTTTTTCCCCCTCAAAACATTAGATATCAGTGTTTCCTTCTATAGAGAGATTTCATTTCAAAAGCAGTATCATAACTATGAAATGGTTTCTTGTTATGATTATAAATCTCCATTAGACCAAAGGTGCTAAATTTTGTGGTGGCCGTTAAATAGTTATAATCTTGATTCAAGTTATGATGAATTGTAAAAAGTTCTGCTGTGAGGTCAAACCGGTCCGCTTTACATGTTTGAAAATAAACTGAGCAAACATCTACTTTAGAAAAGTAATCAAGAAGTAATCAGCTACATTTATTTAATAAAGCAGTTGAAATAGTAAACTACTTTTACTTTTAAGTAACTTGTACTGACATTAACACTGTTATTATCTTGTTTTATTTCTGTGAAGCCTCCTTGAAACAGTCTGTATATATCAAGTAAAGCGCTATATAAAACAGAAACGTTGAGGAAAGTAAGGATTCTGTTTGTGAAGGATTCTTGATCAAGAGATTGATGCTGAGACACTATCTGCAGAAGTTCTGTGGATAAGTTGGACGAGAGAAGGGCTGCGAGGCGGAGGCAGATGTGTTTGCATGGCACTCGATGACTGACTTGGTTTCTCTGCGTGATTCAGCGAGCGCTTGGTGTCCAGAATAGTTCTCCTGGTGAGTCCACCACGGCATATGGAAGGGCATCTGCAGGTGTGCGTCACGCTGTTACCACGGCAACGCCTCAAGTGTGCTCTAACGAGGAACTCGTTACCGACCGGCGTGAGCTCCCTTCAGCCTCCGTAGAACTGGACATATCCGTCTCTGAACATCACGTGACCTGTGCTGGAAAAATGAGTTATTTTCACTTTCTCCGTTCTCAAAAGCTTCAAAATGATGTATGATTGGTTGGAACGGGACAAAAAATGACTATAGATTTATAGAGAAAAGACTAAGTTAAAGAAGATCTGAAGAAAAAACAACAACAGTAAAGCAAATAAAAGTTTCCTTTTTCAGTTAACGTCTAAACGAAAGCAATCAACTGAGAAAAACATACATGAAATATACACAAAGATACTTTTGTGTATTCATTAATAAATGACAAAATAAGCTCAGATTCCCTCTTTTCTGTAGCTCACAGACTAGAATGTTAAACATCAGATGTTTTTCCCCAACAGTTCTTTAGTTATGTTTGCGTGGCACTGAAATGCTGTACTTCTGTGTATATTTATCAGGATCGCACGCCGTCAGTGTCGTATTTATGTGTGGAGGAGAAAAGATACTCCTCTCCAAAAAAATCTGTGTCTAGTTCACTTACTGAGCAACAAACAAACAAACAACAGCTTGAACGAAACTCTTTTACATCGCTGAGGAAATGTTGTTGTGGAGACAATCTTCACTCAGAAATTGCTAGTACAATCAAGAAATAAACATGAACTTCTGATATAGAGAGACTGAAATGATATCTTTTTGTAAAATGGACTCACAAAAATGGGTTTCAACGGCTACAGCATAAACAAACCTAACGTCCAGTGACTTCTGCAAAGAGTGAATGACAATAAAAAAGGAAGCCAGTTCTTTATGTTATAATTTCAAAACTAGAAATATTTTTGTTAGAAAAACCCATCAGTCTGCTTCAGAGGACATGTGTTAACCCCCTGAAGGCATATGAGTTAGTTTCTCACTGGATGAATCTGATTTACGGAGCTCCAAAATAATGGCCACTATCCACCAGCATTAACACGCTCGGAAGAGCCAGGACTTTGATCGTCTGAAAGAAAGTCATATACACCTAGGATGGTTTGGGGGTTAGTAAAATATGGCGTAATTTACATTTTTGGGGTCAACTGTTTCTTTAAAGTGTCCCCATTATAGGTAATGAAAGGTTCATGTTTTGGTTTTTGGAGTCCCCAACCACAGGCTGACTTAAAACACTTTCATTGTCTTAAGATACACATGTATCCTTCCCTTATTTGCATGACGTTTATCTGTAGTGATTGGTCAATTGATCTCATGTCCATTTCCTCTCAACGTTTTAAAAATGCATATGAAAAGTTATGAGAATATTCCTCACACATTGCTTCAGGAATGTTCTGACATTTACATCATTTTATTTTAACAAACTTTAGTGGAAGCGCTCTCAGCTGGGAGCTGGTAAACGAATGAGAGTAAAGTATACTGTGTGCCTGTGTTTTGTGGCTAGTCCACATCAGACACGCCGTGTTCATCTGAAACTAATCAGTTCTGTGTTTCATACACGATGTAAAGCGCAGCTAATGGAGGAGCGCCTGGGGCCTGTCGCTCCGTGACATTTACTCTGATGCAGCGCTGCGTAAATGAGCCCGGTCGGATCCACCGGCGACGTCTGGCCAAAGCCAGCGGTTTCTGCAGGTTTGGACAGAAGATGACGTGAACGAGCTCCCGCTCAAGGTCAGACGCACCTGCACCGCTCCACATTAGCGCTAGCGCTAACGGGAGACGCACTAGCCTGCGGGCCTCATTATGTGCATTAACCTTTAGTTTTAAATCCAGGAATGTCGTGTTATTTTGTGTCCGGCCCTGCAGGAACACATTAACACAGAGCGCTCTGGTCACGGAGAGACAGACGCTTTCATGCGGCACGCAAGAAACATGTTTGAAGTCGTGATTTACAAAAAGATGAAATACTATAAATCATGTCTGATTATATGCATCACTCATTAACCCTTTTGGTTGAGTCAGGAGCACAAAAGGGTTTCTTAGGACAGGACAATATTTGGATGAAATACAACGATTTGAAAATCTGCAATCTGAGGGTGTAAAAAAAAACATTTTTGTCCAAACGTTTTTAGCAGTAGGACATTTAGAATAATATCTTCATGGAACATGTTCTTTAATTAACACCCTAATTATTTTTGCCATAAAAAAACTGATAATTTTGGCCCATACAATACAGATGATTTCGAAGCAGCTTCACAGAAACAAACAGAAAATAACAGTGTTAATATTGCAAAAAAATAAAAGTCCAAAATAGTTTTAGTTGAACTTTTTCCGCTGCGTTCTGCATCCCGTATGAAAGACTCAAATTATATAATTATAATTATAAAAAAAGGACCTTAATTGCTGTATGTAGGACTGACACGAGTGGTTGAAGTAAGTATTGCAGTCCAAATTCAATGTTTTGGAGATGTTTTTCTTCCCAGACTTGTGTCAGTCTTTGTCCTGTGCCGTGTGCCCTACCTTCCTTCGTGTTAATTGTATTTATTGTCTTCACCTGTTTCTTGTTAATTTAGTCAAACTCCTAGTGTATTTAAGTCCTGTGTGTTTGTATTCAGTTTGTCCAATCGTCGAGGTCCTTACGTCTGGTTTATGTTCTGTCTGCCTTATATTATTATTTTTCCCGGTTAAGAGGATTAAATCTGTTTAAGTTTATTTTACTTGTTGAAGTGCTCCTTTACGCTAAACCACACACTCGTGACAACTTGATGCACAGACAGGTTCCCACTAGTCTCTAGTCAGACACACCGTCTCAAATAAACACTGTCTAACCAACCAGGCATCACGAAACTCAGTTACAGCCAGGATACTTCAGTTAACCAGCGTTAGCTAATCACTTACCAGTCCATGAGAGGACGGACCGGCTCAGCGTTCGTTATTTGTCTACTTTAAGCTGTTTCCATCTCTCAAACACATCACCAATGTTAATTCTGTTTTTATTATACCGTTGTTGGTCATGAAGTTTTTTTGATTGATATCGAGGATAGAACATACAGAAAGTTGTATTTCCTCCTCAGACCGGCACTGGGCGGCTTTCACAGACCAAAACAAAGCCTGTATTCAGGACCGGAGCACACATTTTCAAAAGAGAATAACTGACCTTTCTCCTCGATTTTTAAGTCGCTTCAGATAAAAGCATCTCTTTAAGGAGTAAATATAAATCGATGATTATACTGAATATTGAGTGTCTTTTATGATTAATTTAATTCTCACCACAGACATGTTTTTCTCTCTAGCTTCTTCTGTTGGTTGTGATTCTCCTCGGTTCAGTGAACATGATGATGAGAAACATCTCTCGGTGTTTTCTTATGTCAGTGACTGGTTACATAAACTTAGACTAGTTTAACAGTTAGTCATCCAGTTTGTTTCTGCAAGACTGGTCATAACTCTTTGAAGTCAGTTATGTAAACAGATGGACCGGTTAGATTTAAATCCAGAAAGTAAGACTATTATTATCATTTGTGCAGATTCTGCTCTATTTCTTATCTGTCCATCACGCACCGAGCCTAAGAAGAGTAAGAGCGAGTAAATGAAGGTCTGTGTTTGTCTGTTAATGGAGAGGCTCTGCTGGAGCTGATGGAGGCTCTGGATGTGAATCACTGAGGTGTATCTGCGCAGACTGAAGGAGGTCAGCGAGTGTTTGATGAGGCCAGATGTTCATCTCAAACTCTGACCTCACGTCTCGCTCAGGAGCTCAGATCCACACGAGACGCCTTCATCTTTTTAATGGCTTCTGGAGGAAGATGGCGGCTGACTCAAGGAGAAGTGTTGTGGTGTCCGATCTCTTCTTCTCTTTAATGTCTGTGACAGAACGTCTCCTCGATTCATCTCCAGGTGTTCATGCTCAGATGACCGCATCGCACTGAAACAGTGTTATTTATGAATTCACATCCGCCTTCTCTGCTCTTGTTTAAGTCTTTGAAAGAGTTTTGAGTGAGACGTTTCCGTGAAAAAAACTGTACTGCAAATATTTAAGGTGAGAGATACTGTTCACTGATGGACCGGAGCGCTGTGGATTATTCTGATGTTTTTATCAGACTCTCGTTCTGACGGCACCCATTCACTTCCATTACTGAGGCACTGATGAAGAAACACACTCCTCCTGATCTTGGACAGCTTGAGAGTGAACATATAATTTTTTTTTTTTGATGAACTGTTTCTTTGTGTTTGTACACAACAGTCAGATGAACAGTCTGTCTGTTCTTTCTTTGTTTTCACTGAGTGATGGCAGCAGATATTAAAGCCCAGACGTCATGACGGTGTAATCACGCCGTGAGCCGCTAATGGTCCTGTGTGTGTGACGGAGAGGAGACCGGTTCATTAATGAGTCACACGGCCCACAAATGATCATCAAGACCAGCCTTTACTTCAAGAAAGTGACCTGAGCACATAATCAGGTCCTGCAAACTACACTTTATATAATCATTTAATGAGTTTTGTTTATTACAGCCCATAAGATTAACATGTTCACATTTGCAATATTGGCAACCAATTTAGATTCACGTCAATGTTTTTTCATTATTATTATTTATAAAGAGATTTATTAATCAAAGACGTGTGATGAAAAGAAAATATAATTCTAATGTTACAAAAGTTTAAATGCTTTTGAACTTTGTATTCATCTGTGAATCCTGAAAAATAAAATATATCATGTTTCCATGAGAATATTGTGCTTCAACTGTTTGATAATAATCAGAAATGTTTGTTGTTCAGTAAATCAGTATATTATTATGATTTCTGAAGATCACGTGACGCTGAAGACTGGAGGAGTGATGATGAAAATACAGAAATAAATTACACTTTGACAGAAAATTCACGCAGAAAACTGTTTTCTTTTTCATTCTAATAATATTTCACAGTTTTTACTGTATTTTTGATCAAATAAATACAGCCTTGGTGAGAAGAAACGTCTTTTAGTTTGGCAATGTAGAGTTTGCTTGTATTCCTTGATTTCCTTCTTGTTTAATTCTGTTAAAATAAAAAACAAAAACAGCACACAAAAAATTTTACGAAACCTGGGAAATGCTCCTCTCTATCAAACACCCAAAAACAATCAAATGTACTGAGAAAGCTGGAGCTGGAGGGAATGATCCGGTCCATCTGTGAAGCTGCGTCTCGAGCAGATCCCAGCGCTGGGAGTCCGTCCACCTCCTGAGACAGATGGTCCCTGGGGGACTCTGATAACAGGACAGCAGGTCAACGCTGAGACTGCGCTCCAACTCAACATGTGTGTTTATCTGTCATGTCCAAATGTCATATTCAAGTGCTGGAGGTTTATTAGCCACAGAATCTGGTGAGAATCGGCGTCATCAGGAAAATATGAGCAGCATCACGCTGGCAGATCTGCTGTGAAAGAGCTTGTGAATGCTGTACAGAGTGTGCCCTGCTTCCAGAGTCATCATGAAGTTCAGTCAGAAGAGCCAGAACTAGTGGTTTAGTTCAGGTCTGAATGAAGACACCTACAGTTCTCTCCAACACAGACTGAGTGAAAAACACACCTATACATACACAACACTTTTGACAGCTTTTATTCTCTTTTACACAAATTACAAGCAGATTAATGATGAAAAAATTAATCAGTATTTTATTAAGAATTAAGTTTAGTTAACAGTACTATGTTCTGAACTCAAAACACTGAACGAAGACATTTTGACATGAGCTCACCAACGCTCTCCGTATCTTAGTTCTTCTGTCGTAGTAAACGTGCTCGCTAGCTTCATGTGAAGTTCTGTAATATTGTACATACAACAAACATCGTAATAAATCATCTTTTGTATAAATCTGAACACTCTTTCACCGTTTTCCACTTCACGTCACGGCTGGGACGACACATACAAACTATACGACAGAGGATAATGATGTGCTTGTCCAGTATGAGATTAAATATCATATCACGAGACCTTACAGTCATACAGAAACCAAAAACAGCTGAAAATAAATGAAAGCAAGGAAGTCCATTAAAACTGTGAACCAACGAGTGTCTTCCACGACAGAGACGTTATCAGTCACTCAGTGTGTGTATTTAATAATGTTAAAAATAAATATGACTATTTATGAGATTATAAACATATTCATGTTGTTTCCAGAGAGACCCCGCCCACACGCGCTTCTGATTGGCTGTGGTATTTGATTGACACACACAGAATCTTGTCTGGTCGAGTGTAGTTAGGACACGGTGTTAAAATGAACGAGAAGGAACGTTAGTTTGTTTTCCAGCCAGTCTGTTCTAAACACAAAGCTCTAGCATGAGAATTATGAAGAGTTTTTATCCTCGGTTGGAGTAAACTGATGTAATGCGACCCATTAAACCGTCTTATCTGCTTCACGTATGATATTCTGTTCTGCTGAGCAAATAAACATAATAATCAAAAGCCTACCAGCAACACAACGCTCTGGGCCTTCAAAGATAGCATTTGACAGCCGGGATTTGTCTTTAAGGGCTTCAGCAAAAGCGCAAAGCAGAAGAATAGCGCAGCGTTTCTAAAATAGAAGCACACCAGGGACACGGCGGGGTTGAGGTCGGGGATTCTGGGATTGTGAATTGCTCAGAGCACATTTATGCTGCCACTGATGTTTGTATTAAAGCCATAAATGATGAGCGTCTGTCCTGCCCGCTTATTCTCAAACGCAGTGTAATGTGGTGGCCATGAAAACATTCAAACTTTGCCTTCTGTCTTCTTCACGTTCTTTTACCGTGACGTTCAGTTTTCCCTGCGGTGTGAAATCAGTCGTGTGTTCAGGAGACTTCATCAACTGAATCAGACCTGAAGGAACCTGAGCCTCATCATGTTCATAACTTCATAAAATCGGGTTCATGCTGCGATGCATTTCCTGCCTGCTATGGATTTAGCATTAATTGCATTTAAGATATGTTTCGTTCCAGATTGACTTTGCATTCGATGTATAGATGACTTCAGCATTCCCTGAGAATCCAACCCATGTCTTTATTTTTGAGCTCAAGGAGTTTTCAATCGTTTGTTCACGCATGCTTAGAATCAAGTTTATATCACGTTTGACTATTTCTGCTAGATTTAAATTAATCTGAAAAACTCGGTTTGAAGTTGAGTTTGTAAAAATGATTTTAGACCTACATTCAGCTGATTTCAGTGCCAGGACATTCACATATTAACAATGAATTTAAATCAACTAAAAACATTTACAGGGACATAAATATTACAGATGCATTTAAATACACACACACACACACACACACACATTAAAAGAGAGAGAAACCTTTGATTTTAGAGCTTTGAAAAAGATTAGTTCACTGAACTATTTTATTAGATTTTAGGCTGTGTGTGTGTGTGTGTGTGTGTGTGTGTGCGTGTGAGTGTGTGTGTGTGTGTGTGTGTGTGTGTGTGTGTGTGTGTGTGTGTTGGTTTCTGTGGTTTATGAGGACACAAATGTGTTTAATGTCATGGGTATTCAGAGGTATTAAAATCTGAAGGTGGTTTATGACACCGACAATATCCTTAAAAAAACACATTCAATAGTGATTCTAGTCAGTGACACTCAGTGCAATGCTTACATCTGATCATTTAAATCAATTCTACAGACTCATTTCTCCTCAGGTTTTAAATGTAGAGTGGGCTGTAAATGTGCATCAAATTGTGTTTTCAGAGCAGTTTGCGGAGTTGAAGCAAGCTGTGTTTTAATGGTGTCGTGATTAGAGCGTGATGGAGTCTGATGGGATGTCAAGCGCAGAAATGTTTTGGCTGCGGGCGGACGAGCTTCTGATGGCCTTTACGTTTCTTCACATGAATAGTCACATGACAATTGAGAAAATCTAATTAAGACACGGAAGAGCAGTCGTGAAGCCTGTCCGATTCAGAAAGTGATATGATGAACGCAGCTCAGGGTCTCTTCGGGGTTTTGATCTGGAAAAACTCTGTAATATTTACTGAAATGGATAATTCACTTCAAGCTGTTTAATGTGAAACTAATAATAATAAGCAGAAATGTGTGTGAGCTGCTTTAACAGAAGATAAACAGCTGACAGAGAAAATCTGGAGCCGTGGAGAACCTGACCTAGAACCACGTCAAGAAAAACTGACCTAGAAAGAGAAACTTCAAAAACAATTAAACACTTGAATCAAATGTGATCTGAAGCACAAACACTAAAGCAGTCGTGTTAGGGTCAGGGTTATTTATATGCTGGTGTTTTCTGTCAAACACTAATCAAACATCCTCGTCTGCAGCGCTCCGCCGGTATAATGTGTGTGTGATTCAGTGTGTGCTGTTTGTCTTTGTGTTGACCATCGTGTTTCTGTCCGCATGTCCACGCTAAAGAGGACAGACAAGTGCAGACTGAACATGTCACGGCGTGTTTGAGTCACGCTGCCCAACTTAGTCACCGCTGAAAATGAATATAGACTCATGTAGAGCACCACACCTTCACACACACACACACACACACACACACACACACACACACACACACACACAGATACACAGAGACACAGAGACACATGCACACACACAAACACACACACACACACAGAGACACATAAACACATACACACACGCACACACAGTGCAGAAAAATATACACATAACAGAGTAATTAGGATAGAAAATGGAAAATAAAACTAATATTTTTAAATAATAAGACACATAAATAAGCACAAACAGATATGCTGTAGAATTATGAGATCTGTTACGTACAAATATAAAGTTATCAAGTCAGTTTCATTTATACAGACTTTATTAAATACAGATCGTGTTAAAGCAGCTTTTACAGTAATAAGACAATAGTGATGCAATGATGGAAACAACATAAGTTTCTGCTGTAATGGAGTGAGCAGTTATTCAGTAGAGATGATGTTAGGAGTGAATGTGTCCTGAAGGAGATCTCAGTCATGTGCTTCTCTGGATCTTCTCACATTCCTCTGCACTAATCAGCTCTATCATTTAAAATCATTCAAAACTGTTTAAAAAAAATTTTTTTTTAAACTTTTTTTAATAATTGCAAATGATATATATATAATAAATATATCTGTATATGCATATATGCAAAACTGCAAAACTGAAAGCATGAAATTGATTAAATCAGTATAAACTCATGGTAGAAACTATGGACTATAGTTTTGTTTTCAAAATGATATTAAGCTTTCTGAAAAATGTTTCAAAAGTGAGAACAAGAATAATTATCTGTGAGTGCAGTCAGAAAAAAGTTGCTCAATGACAGATTTTTCTGGTTTTCATCAAAAACTCCCTTCATTTTGATAGATTTTCCAGAAAGGTTCATTATTAAGTTATTTTGCATTTCCTGTAATTATTTTGTATCTTGATGTTTAGATATTTAGATATCTTCATTCATTCACTCAAAAAAGACTGAGGAAGAAATTATTTGTGGTTGTTTTTATTGGCTCTGAAGGTCTGAATGAATCTGTTACTTCACATGAAGAGCTGAAGATCAGTGAAGCACCTAACACTTACTTCACATGAATCTAAAGATGTGTGTTTAAGAGTTTCTTGAGAGTTTCTCTCCGTGGTTCGATGCGTGTGCGTGTGTGTGTGTGTGTGTGTGTGTGTGTGCGTGTGTGTGTGTGTGTGTGTGTGTGTGTGTGTGTGTGTGTGTGTGTGTGTGTGTGTGTGTGTGTGTGTGTGTGTGTGTGTGTGTGTGTGTGTGTGTGTGTGTGTGTGTGTGTGTGTGTGTGTGTGTGTGTGTGTGTGTGTGTGTGTGTGTGTGTGTGTGTGTGTGTCGTCTATAGAGAGATCTGAGAGAAGCTGCGTCACACCAGACTTCAGTGTGAACAGAACAGAAAAGTGTGTGGAAGCTCAGTGAGGTCTGAATTCACTGAAAACATGTTTTATATATTTGATAAATACAGAACATTCAAGGAATTCCCCGTAAAATGCCTCACATCTCTCCAAATATCACAAACACTTCTCAAAATCAGACATTTGCAAACACCTTTGCCATGGCATTAATTCCTCTTAGATGTGTGTGTTACATGAAGAATTGTGTGTTGTGTTTTATGAAACTGAAAACTGAATCAAAGACTGTGTATTAGTGTATGGTTTTGTAGATGTGGTGTGTTTCTGCTGTTTGAGAGTCAGCTTTCAGGAACTGTGTGTCTAGAGACGGTTCAGTGTGAAAACATCTTCAGAGGAGCTAGGCTTACATACATCACCTAGAGATGTCAGGCATTATGCATTTTTTGTGCAGTTCTTGGATTTCGGTGTAAAGTTTGAAAAAAAGAAGTTTAGAAAATGTGTGAAATGAGCTGAAAGAAAGCGTAATGAATCTTATGTAAGGCAGGGCTTTCTGAGGGTGTGACAGGATCCAGGTGAGGCCCAGAGATACAGCAGAAGTTCATGCTACGTCATGAGATCCACAGAAAGCTCCTGTCACTTTAACAGTCGAACTGAATGAACAACCTCAGCACAAGTCTGCATAACAATAAGCATTTCGTTTTGCAAGATGCTAAAGACACTTCTGTATATTATATTATTATATTGTCGCTTCACCGCACTGCTTTCCAGAATACTACACTAACCCTCGAGTGTGTTCCCCTGCTTAAACACCAGAAGCACAACACCATGCTTTCATTCTCAGCATTTGACTCAGTTTTCATATTCATAAAACACATCACACAAATCTCCATGTAACACACAAAAAAAACACAACCAATCAAAATGCTACACTAACTCTTCAGCGCGTGAAACTCCTCAGGTGTCAAACACTGCATCGTTAAAAGCAACCAATCACGGCTTTAGAGCAGCTCTATGATAGGAATAGGCCACCGGTCAAGTTAAATATTTTTCTCAGTTGCTTCTTGATTGGTTTCTCAGATCAAAAAGGAAGCTCTCAGAAGTACTTGTTCAAGCTCCACATCACGGAGTTAAACATCTGTTCAAACAACGACACAAGGACTTCTCATTCTGATCTCACTGACAGAAATACTTACTTCTGAGAGACAAACTAAAGGTTTTGAGTAAGTTACAGGTATTTCATTGTTTGTACAAATTACAGGATGATTCCAGAAATGCACCAAAGTAACTGAGAAACATGGATCTATTTAATCATTTGTCATCAATCATGTTTACCGTGATGTTTTTATGTAGTGGTGATTTGGTCTGCGTGGACCAAAATGTGAATCGTTTTCACTGCTTTCAGACGAAATGCATGCAATGAACACATTTTTCCAAACACTTTATCATTCATACTCTACAACCTGAAAAACACTAGATATTTTAAGATGATAACACACTGCTTTCAAAACTGATAAAAGCAGTTCTTATCCCATAACTAAACAAACCATTCAAACCTCAACAGATTATGTAATGATCCTGTTTCTACTGAATGAATGTATGTTTTCTGAATGAATTGTTGGCAGTGTTCTGATGAAAGAAGAGACAGATATGAAGTGTTTTGAAGGTGAGACTGATGTTGGTAACACAGTTATTCAGAAGTGCTTCATATTGAAGCTTTGAATGAAGTGTTTTATTGGAAAAGACCTGAGATGATCTGATTCTGTGTGAACTGTGTGTGGTGTTTTGACAAAATGAACCTTGTTTTTAAAATTGTGCCTAAACAATAATTAAAAAAACTGCAATATTGTGGTTAAAGTTGTTTGCAGAGGTTTGCGGTTGAGATGTTGTTTTGAAAGCAGTGCTTCATTTAGCAAGAGATGTGAGGTGTTCAAAG
>NC_056703.1:30039474-30059474 GCF_018831695.1 Puntigrus tetrazona | reverse complement strand
CACACACACACACACACACACACACACACACACACACACACACACACACACACACACACACACACACACACACACACACACACACACACACACACACACACACACACACACACACACACACACACACACACACACACACACACACACACACACACACACACACACACACACACACACACACACACACACACACACACACACACACACACACACACACACACACACACACACACACACACACACACACACACACACACACACACACACACACACACACACACACACACACACACACACACACACACACACACACACACACACACACACACACACACACACACACACTCACACACACACACACACACACACACACACACTCACACACACACACTCACACACACACACACACTCACACACACACACACACACACACACACACACACACTCACACACACTCACACACACACACACACTCACACACACACACACTCACACACACTCACGCACTCACGCACACACACACACTCACACACACACACACACACTCACACACACACACACACACACACACACACACACACACACACACACACACACTCACACACACACACACGCACTCACACACACTCACACAAACACACACACACACACACACTCACACACGCACTCACACACACACACACACACACACACACACACACACACACACACACACACACTCACGCACTCACGCACACACACACACTCACACACACACAGCTCTGTGAAACATGAGATGTATGCAGATGCTGCAGAAGGTCCATCAGGTGATGTGTTATATCAGTCTGAATCACTGCATCTGGACGATCAGCGCTGATTGTTCTCGTCAGTGGAGAGCAGAACACAAGATCTGAATGTCATTCATTAGATCGCAAAATATCAAATCAAGCCTCATTAAGCTAAAACAGCAGAATACAGCAGAGCTGTGTTTGTTAGCGTTCAGTGGATCACGCTGACAGGTCTGATGTTTTTAATGAACAGAAAAGGTCCTGTAGATCAATCACATTCACACGTGAACGCTGCCTTGTTCTGGAGTCAGGGTGTAAAAGACAATTAATATTCAGTAAAACTATTGATTTCACTGCACCGCAAAAAAGAACTGATCTGAATAATAACACTCTTCTGCTTTACTGCTGAAATAGATATAAAGCACTATAGAAATACAGGTGACTTGACTTGTGCTCAGTCTGGTCAGTTTAATCCATGTTTAGCAAATAGTGCCGCTTGAGGAAGACATTCAGGATTGAAATCTCAAGTTAAGGTGATTCATCGGTGAGTAAATGAGAATAACCCTCAGTAATGTACTTTGACAGACGGTGTTTTCATCGAGCTTCTGCACTGTCGCGTGTCTTTTGTGAAAGCAAACACTTATTTACAGTAACAGCGGTATACAATCTGCTCCTTCTAATAGAGAAATTAGTAGAATGAAGTTACGTAACTTTATAACCATTTTGTCATTTCATAAAGCCAGGAGTGCTGGTGTCCATGACAACCATGAAAACACAGGCAAACATTTCCCTCCAAAAGAAAAAAGAAAGAAAATGGAAGGAGAGAAAGGAGCAGGATTATGAGGACGACTTTGTCTCTCAAGGGCAGAACGATGGAGAACGTTCACGTGTGTTTCACCATGTTTGCAAGAAACGCAAACGAATAACAGAGAAAACGAATCAGCTCTAAAAAGTCTGTATGAACAGGTTCAGGGTCAGTGAGGTGGATCACACAAAGCCTTCTGGACACTCGTCTTTTCCCGTCTTGCGTCTCAATCTCTCTTCTCTGTGTGATTCTGTGTCAGAATGATGTGGAAGTGCCTGAGGCTGAACCGAGAACAAACAACGATAAACAAACCATTAAAGAGAGAGTATGTGTGTGTGTGTAATAAGAGCCAAAATGAGACCAATGTGTTTCTTCAGTTTCACCACAGAAACAGGGTCTGTTCCTCAGGTATAATATGACTTCAGAAGACCTGACAATGATATTTATATGGAGCTTGGCTTTATTTTGAGAGTCCACTCGAAGCATTCAATTACGGTTTCACTTTATTTTGACGGTCCTTTATGAATAGTCTGTTGACGATAAGTAACTTTGCCCCTACATGCCAACTAATTTAAATTAGTGTTAGTAGACTGGTAGGGTTAGGGTTATAATAAGTTGACATGTTTTTGAAAAGCTACCTATAGTCTGTTGGGAGATCGTCACAATAATCAGACAGTTATACTCTGATGAACGTTAGCTGGCATCTAGGTGCAAAGTTACTTATCGTCAACAGAAAGTTCATAAAGGACCATCAAAATAAAGTGTTACCTCGATTACTTATGAGTAACTTTGTAACACATCGCCTTTCATTTATTTACAGATACAAAATTATAACTATGTCAACTAGCTATCAATAATTTACAACTACATGGCAACTTAACTATATGTCCACTATCAATAATTTATATCTACATGTCAACTAATGTCAATGAAAACGCAGAAGATGATCAAGAAGGTTTATGAGCCTTTAATTAATCCCTAAAATAAAGGTAAATCCACATAGAAGAAGGCTAATGACACACATAGACAGACTACAACTACAACTAAAATAAATGTACAATTATATGTCAACTAACTCTTATTAATTTACAATTATATGTCAACTAACATAAATTTCCAACTAGTTTTAGTAGGCTGAATAAGTTGACACGAACTGGCAAAGTTCCTTCTAGTCAGCAGAATGCTCAAGGAAACTAATTTAGTTAGTAGTAGAGTAGAGTGCAGTTAAAAGAATTAGTAAAGTGGACTATCGATATGAAGTGTTATGTAACAGAGTGAATGTTCTGCTCAGCGACACTGAAGAATGAAAGTCGTAAGGGTTTGACCAACATGAGGGGGAGCAAATGATGACAGAATCTTTATTTTTGGCTGTTGTTGTAGGACGGAGGTTAGCGTGTGATTCCAGCTGCTGCTTGTGTCCGTCTCGTTCGTCACGCTGCAGGAATTCTGACTTGCTGAGAGAGCTTGTAAGCAGGTACCTCTCACCAAAGTAAAGCAAGACTTCTGAAACTTTCTGCTGTGTGTGTGTGTGTGTGTGTGCTTACTTCATTTCTCACCTCAGAAGGGATTCTGGCTATTCTCATGTACTCTTTCTCAGGTTCAGTATGTAGGGAACAGCACTAATGAGTGAAGATCATCATGACTCATCAGCAGCTCTGGGGGAGGAACACCAGACTCATGACAAAACCTGGACGCTGCCAAAACACTCGCCGCCCACATAAAGGCCCAGAAGAATTTCAGTCAAGCTTTCGGCTTTTACAGAGACTGCCGTGGTCAAAGTTACAGATGACTTGCACATAGTGGCTGGTTCTGGACTTTTAACCATAATTATTTTTATTGACTTAAGCACAGCTTTCGATACCATCTCTTACCAGGTTCTTTAAAAAAAAGGCTAACCTCACTTGGAGTTGTTGCTACTCTTTTAACCTGGTTCAGGTCTTATCTTTCTGGCTGAACTCAATTTGTTCAACTTAAACAATTTGGATCATATTCCTTACCTGTCTCCGTTGGTGTTCCCCAAGGTTCTGTTTTGGGGCCCCTTTAATTTACTATTTATTTTCACTGTTAGGTTTTACTCAGTAATGAATTAGCACCGAAAAGACGTGGACAAAGTTATTTTTACACCTGAACCTATTGCATATACATTTATAGGAGTTTCTCTTTCAGACAGCAAAGGGAGTAGAGATTTACTAAAGTTTGTGATTGTCAAATTACTGGTATTTGCACATTATTTAATGCCCAAAAAACATTAAAGTCTTAAAATATTTTGCATTTGAAATGGATGAAATTATTGTTGCGAGAGCTAAATAATCATTCAATCAATCACTTATATTTATGTAGCGCTTTTAACAATACAGATTGTGCCAAAGCACTGAACAGAATCAAACAGGAGAATAGAGTGAGAGTACTGTATAATGATAAAATTAAACACTTCATTTTTATTAAATACAGCGTATTCAAATCAACGATGATCACTGTAAATTAAGTGTCCCCAACTAAGGAAGCCAGAGACGACAGCATTACATTTTAGAGGTCAACTAAAAAAAGCTTAAAACTTAAAATGACAGACAGTATACAGCATCTGTCAGTATCACCAAACATCAGATCTCAGATACAGTAGCAACTGAGCACTATTTTTCCATTGCATTACTAAATAGATGTGTTTCCAATAGGTTTTATGTTTCTCTCCTTTAAAGCGTACTAACATTTTTACTTAAAACCACAATTCTAAAAAAACGTGTGTAAAACATTGTATTCAAAGTAATAAAATCTGTTTTTTTTTTTTATGGTGGTTGTCAAGGTGTTGCTATGTGTAACCCAGATTACTAATGCATAAACAAGTGCATACTAGTACATTAACTCAGCAATAATATTAATTAAATAATAGTTTTTTTAAAAAAACAAAAAAACAAGAACCAAACATAAACATGACTGTGGAAAAAATATATAAAATATCAAAGTTATAATTGTGACCAATAGCGCACTCTTTCACTTCGGCAATGAGGTCGCGGGTGAATGACGTCATAGGGGTCCGCGATCGCGTAATTTTTAGAGAGAGCAGAGGATTCGCTATCGTTCCTTTTCCTCGTGAGCCTCTCATGTGACCAGATGTGAGATGCAGTTTCGGAAGATTCAAGGCACCGAAATGAAAGAGATTAAGTAAGATGATCACATGTATATAAAGATATATTAGCTGTTAAACAAACTCAAGTAATATATTATTCACATTGTATTGGCCCGATGTTGATAATGTTATCGAAAACGCTAGCATGAAGCTAATATAACATGTGGTGCTAATATGTCTAACCAAAGGGTCAGAGAAGCTGAAGGCAATTGAGAGTGACGTCTGAAACAGGGTTCATCTGCAAATGTCCTGGTTCATTTGATGTACATGTATATTAGTTCCTTGGTGAGTTAATGTTTTTTTTTTTACTTTGTTATCATAAAGCAGTCTGAATTTATTGTGTTTTATCAAAGGGTGCAGTACTGTTGACAAATATACCCTAATGTGTGAAGTGGGAACAAACATGATGGCTGATAGTATAAAAAATATAAAAGTGTAATTGTATAACAAACAAACAAAAAAAGGATATATAAGAAAGTACACAACAATTAATAATATCTTGATTGTTAAGGAGAAATTATGCTTAGATGGACAATTTATTGCATTGTGTGTGAATGAATATGTTAATCTATGTGGAATTGTTATCCAATACTAATTGTTATTTTGTGGCCTTATGTATTCAAGGCCAGGTTTTTCTTCCCTTTGTTCTGCTCTTGTTCCATGTGAGTTCCTTTCCTGGATGAATCGGCTGAAGTGAGAACTATTCTTGAACTGTCTCAACTCTTCATATAACTGCGGTGTGGAGTTGGACTGGCGAGCCTCCTTTAAGCGAATCTTTGAAACCTTTGCGTGAATTTCACCGGTTGGACAGACACAGGAACTAAACTTGCACACCTTCAACTGGTAGGAGTGAAATTGCACAGTTCACTTTGTCCTGATCTGGAGTGGAGACTAAAGACTGAGATTACCATCAATTAATTGACAATTGAGACGGAATTTCTGAATCCTCAGGTTTTTTATCAGTTCATTGAGGAAATTAATGCTTTTGTGAAACTTGGGTACGTCATTCAGAGAAATTATACTTTGTTTTATTTGTTCATTTTCCTAATTATAAGTCTGTGTTGTTTATTTGGTTTAAAGGGATCACTAAAATAAAATCTCATTCAAATAACTTGTTCACTTCTGCTACATTCTCTCTCTCTCTCTCTCGGACGAACCAAACCTTTGCACTAACTGGTCTATCATCAGAGTAGGTCTAAACCTTACATTACGTATCACGGGTTACAAAAAAAAGTGGCGAGCCAGCCAGGAGAGAGATTGGCCTGCAGCAGGGTGAAAAGGTGAAAGTTCTATTGAAATCATACATTGAGCAGAATATTAAAACATGGATGTCATAATCAGAGAGAAGGTAAATGTCGCAAATGCTGTAATAGCTGGAGGTTTGACATTAACTGAAACAGATCATGACCTAGAAGCATGGCTTATGAGGTTTGGTAGTATCAGCCGTAACTTTCTCATTGATGACCCAAACTCTGAATTCCATCGTCATAGCATTATAGAATTCACCTATAGCTCTGCCATTAAAACGTTAAAGCCTCTACTTCCTGTAATAATAGTCAGTACGCTAAATCCAGATACTACTTTTAATGTGCGTTCCTTAAGCTCTGTCTACCCTCATGCAGCTAGTGCATTAAGAGTATTTGGAAGAACTGCAGATTATTGCTAATGCTAGTGGCAAGTCAATTGAAGAAGTACTCCAGGAGGAGCTAAAAAAGATGAAATCTGGTCATTCTCTCACAGAGCCCTCACCTAATTCAGACGAAAGATTTGAGAACACAGATGCAGCAGACTCTCAATTGAGTGATAGCACAGCTAACTCGTTGGATGGACAGTCTTCTCCGGACAAATCACAGAGAGTGACCACAGATCACGCAGCCCCTTTGTCATCAAACAACTTCCCAATAAATGGAATTGAGTCAAAGAAATCCCAAAACCTGGCCAAGGAAAGATTTAACAGTAGAACTAGCAATCCCAAAGTTACAGTATCACCTCATACAGATCTTACTATGGACATGATTGATCCACCCAGCGTGCAAAAAGTTGTAGTTGAACACATTGTCAGAACAAATGACACTGCTCCAATACAACCTACCTCTTTCCGTCTCAGATCCTTCTCTGGGAAAGTTCCTAGACCAGTGAGTGAACCAGACTTTGACACTTGGCGGGCGAATGTTCAATTTCTGCTGGATGACCCTTCTATTTCGGACTTGTCACGAACCAGGAGAATAATTGATAGTCTGCTCCCTCCTGCAGCTGATGTCATTAAACACATGAGCCCCCAGTCTTCACCATTAGCATACTTGGAACTGTTAGAATCTGTCTATGGATCTGTGGAGGATGGAGACGAGCTATTGGCAAAATTTATGACCATGCTACAGAACCCAGGAGAAAAGGCTTCCAGTTATTTACACCGACTACAGGTCATGCTGAGCACAACTGTAAGGAGAGGTGGCATTTCTGGAAGTGAGCAAAGTCGTTGTCTCATAAGACAATTTTGCCGTGGATGTTGGGATAATGGATTAATTGCTAGCCTACAGCTAGAGAAGAAAAAACAACCCACCTTCCTTTGCAGAGTTGGTAGTATCTATTCGCACCGAGGAAGATCGGCAAGCCTCAAAAGAGACAGAATGCGTAGCCATTTTGGACTAAACAAACAGAGTAACACCTCCAAACTGAGAACTGCAACACATCAAATGTCAGCATGCTCGTGATGCAGTTGTAGCAGCTGAAGAGGTTGATACCATTAGGCTCAAATATCGAACTGCATGCTCAGGTTGCCGCTATTCAAACCTCAACTTACCAGAAAGGTCAGCCTGAGAGTCTGAAAAATGATGATATGAAACAGCTAAAGAAAGAACTAAGAGAACTACAAGCACAAGTAAATGCTATGAAAACATGCATTTCTGAAAAAGAAAGACCAGAAGAAAACCCAGAATCTAAGGAGTTAGCTGGGTTAAAGAAACAAGTGGCAGAATTAAAGGCTCACTTAACAGCTCCTGAAACCCCCCAACAGCGGACAGGGAAGACATTTACCTCCAAAGGCTCCTCAGTGAAATTCCAGAATAGGCAGACAGAGAAGGATGAAAATAACCAGCAAAGAAGGGGTTTTGTGACATCCTCCCGTCCTCGTCCTGGATATTGCTTTAGATGTGGAGAGGATGGACACCTCGCCATCAATTGTGAAAATGATCCCAATCCCTCTAAAGTATATGAAAAGAAATGCCAGTTAAGAGAAAAACAAGCCCAGTGGGATCTGAAGAACCAAATAACTACTGCTCAGTTAAACAGCAGGCAGTCTCTGTAGCAGGGCATATAGAGACTGAGATGAAACGTCAGTGCCCTAAACCCAAACTGCCACAAGGGCTAATCGGAATGAAATGTACTGCCCATATCTGCATTGATGAAATTCAAGTGAACTGCCTTTTAGATACTGGTTCCCAGGTGACCACAATTCCTTTATCTTTTTACAAAAAGTACCTGGCTCATCACCCTTTGCAATCTCTGGAGTCTCTGCTGGAAGTGGAAGGGGCAAATGGACAATCTGTGCCTTACCTGGGGTATGTGGACGTAGCTCTAAAGTTTCCTAAGGAGTTCTTAGGAACAGATGCTGAGGTTACCACATTGGCACTGGTGGTCCCAGATTTGATAAATGTTCCACAAGTCCTCATTGGCACAAATACCCTCGATGCACTTTACTCCAACTATGTGCAAAATGAGACTGTAAGCCCCAGTCCAGGTTATCATGGGTATGCTGCAGTGCTGAAGACACTCGATGTGAGACATAAACAGTCATGTGCTGAAACTTTTGGATGTGTGACATTAAAGGGACTGTCCCTGAAACTGTGTTGGCAGGGCATACTGCTGTTCTGGATGGGGTTGTTTGCCTGAAATGCCTTCCAGCAGAAAAACTTACTGTTATCAGTCATCCCACAATGTCTCCTCTTCCAGGGGGGTTATTAGTTGCTAGTGGATTGCACACCTTACCTGGGAAGCGTTTCTTCTCCTTGCCTGTGGTGGTCAAGAATGAAACTCAGTCTGATATTGTCATCCCGCCCAAGATTGTGATTTCGGAGTTACATGCTGTCCAACAGGTAATGGACAAGCCATTAGCAAGAGATGTTTCTAAAACACCAGAAAAGTCTAAAGGCCTCCAGATACCTTTTGATTTTGGAGACTCCCCTTTGCCCTCTGAGTGGAAAGAACGAATATCGGCCTTGTTAAATTCTATGCCCGAGGTTTTTGCTCTAAATGACATGGATTACGGGCACTCTGGAAAGGTGAAGCATCAAATCAAACTGAGAGATGAGACTCCTTCAGAGCTCGACCCATCCATCCACAAGACATTAGTGCTGTCAGGAAGCATCTAGAGGAGTTGTTAGCAGCTGGGATAATTCGGGAGTCAGAATCCCCATTCGCATCCCCCATTGTAGTAGTCAGAAAAAAAGACAACTCAGTGCGGCTATGTATTGATTTCAGAAAGCTTAACTCTCAGACCATCCGTGACGCATACGCTCTCCCAAACCTAGAGGAAGTGTTCTCTGTATTGACCGGTTCCAAGTGGTTTTCCGTTCTGGATCTAAAGTCTGGGTATTACCAGATTGAAATGGATGAAGCAGATAAACAGAAGACTGCGTTTGTATGCCCTCTTGGTTTTTGGGAGTTTAACCGCATGCCGCAGGGGATTACCAACGCGCCCAGCACATTTCAGCGGCTTATGGAGCGCTGTATGGGTGACTTGAATAGAAGAGAAGTGTTGGTCTTCATAGATGATGTCATCATCTTTTCCGAAACCCTTGAAGAGCATGAGCGTCGGCTGATGCAAGTTCTGAGCCGCCTGAAGGAATTTGGTTTAAAGCTCTCACCCGAAAAGTGCAAATTCTTCAAAACGTCTGTGCGTTATTTGGGCCACATCGTTTCTGAGAAGGGTGTGGAAACTGACCCATCAAAAATAGAGGCCATCAAAACATGGCCCAGGCCCCAGAACCTTCGAGAACTGAAGTCCTTCCTGGGATTTGCAGGATACTACCGGAGATTTGTCAGAGATTTCTCCAAGATAGCTAAGCCGTTAAACCACCTTACTGCTGGCTATCCTCCGGTCCGGAAGGGTAAAAAGAAAGACAAAGATAAAGATCGCACTTATCTCGATCCCAAAGATTTGCTGGGTGACCGATGGACTACTGAGTGTCAGCAGGCGTTTGACACTCTTGTAGAAAAGTTAACTTCTGCTCCTATATTGGGGTATGCAAACCCTTGTCTGCCTTACATACTTCACACTGATGCTTGTGCCACCGGTCTTGGAGCAGCATTGTATCAAGAACAGGAGGGACACATGAGAGTCATAGCTTATGCTAGCCGTGGATTAACAAAGTGTGAGGCCAAGTACCCAGCCCACAAATTGGAATTTTTGGCTCTTAAATGGGCAATTACCACCAAATTCCATGATTACCTATATGGTGCAGACTTCACAGTGGTCACGGATAGCAATCCACTCACTTATGTCCTTACCTCGGCCAAGCTCGATGCCACTAGTTATAGATGGTTATCCAGTCTCTCAATGTACAACTTTAAGATACAGTACAGAGCAGGATCTCAAAATCAAGATGCGGATGGACTGTCTCGTCGTCCAAATGGTGAACCCTTGAATGACTGGGAATCTAAAAAAGAGCAAGAGAGAATCAAACAGTTCACTTTACATCACCTTGCAGATCTTCAAGGCCACACCAAGATCATCTTGCCAGAGGTAGTGGAGGCAATCTGTGACAAACATCAAGTCAGACAGTCCCTTGACTCTCAGCCCTTCCCGTTAACTTTAATGGAGTCCTTAAGCATGAATGCAAAGGCATTACCTCCAGAAATTGAGGAAGAAAAGGGCCATGGTCTTCCTGAGATGCCTCACCTGTCTGTAGAGGATCTGATCAGGAGGCAGCGAGCAGACCCTGAAATTAAAGAGGTAATTGGTTATTTGGAGTCAAATTGCAGACCTGCAAGTCTAAAATTCCACTCACCTGCAGTAAACCTGTGGATAAGACAATGGAACAAACTTGAGCTAAAGGATGGGTTATTATACAGGAAGAGGATGGATGGAGGAAAAGTTGTGAACCAACTGGCTTTACCTCAAGATCTTCGAGAAATGGTACTTACCAGTCTCCATGATGACATGGGTCATTTTGGTCTGGAGAGAACCCTCGATCTTCTCCGCTCCAGATTTTACTGGACAAAGATGGTTGCGGATGTTGAAGAAGAAGATCAAAAGGTGCGGCGCTGCGTTCGTAGGAAGACTCGTCCCCAGAAAGCCGCCCCCTTGGTTAACATTCAAACCCATAGGCCTTTAGAACTGGTTTGTATGGACTTCTTAACGCTGGAACCAGACAGCAGTAACACCAAGGATATTTTGGTCATCACAGACCATTTTACTAAGTATGCTGTAGCGATTCCTACCCGAAACCAAAAAGCACAAACCGTTGCTAAATGTCTATGGGATAATTTCTTTGTCCATTATGGCTTTCCTGAAAAGCTGCTCAGTGACCAAGGGCCAGACTTTGAATCTCGCACCATCCAAGAGCTGTGTAGGATGGCTGGCATCCAAAAGTGAGGACCACCCCTACCATCCTAGAGGAATCCGGTGGAACGTTTTAATAGAACCCTTTTGCAGATGCTAGGTACCCTGGAGAACAAGAACAAGGCTCATTGGAAAGATCATGTCAGACCCTTGGTGCATGCGTATAACTGTACCAGGAGTGATGTAACAGGGTACTCACCCTATGAGCTTATGTTCGGCAGGCAGCCCCGACTACCAGTCGATCTCGCTTTTGGACTCTCCAGTACCTCATTTCTGTCACATTCACAATATGTGAAATCCTAAAAATCGACTAGAGGAAAGCTACAAAGTTGCTACTCACAATGCATCAAAAGTAGCTGATCAGAATAAAAGACGTTTTGACAAGAATGTAAATGCCTCTGCACTTGAACGGGTGATCTGGTCCTGGTGCGAAATGTGAAACTGAGAGGGAAACACAAGCTGTCCGACAAATGGGAATCCGAGATTTATGTGGTACTCAGTAAAGCAGGTGACATGCCAGTGTATACAGTGTGCCCTGATGGAAAAGATGGACCAGTCCGCACCTTACATCGTGACTTGCTGCTGCCTTGTGGGTTTCTTGGTGTGAGTGAAATTGAAGAGTCAAATCCTCTACAGGTGCGTCGTAAGCCTAGAACCAGGTCCCGCTCTGTAAATGAAGCCGTCCAACAGGAGCCTTTCATGAGCAGTCAGTCAGAATCAGAGGATGAGCCTGTTCATACAAACCCTTCAAGGTTCCAGTTGGATTTCAGCACAAAGACCATCTCACCTTTTCCAGGAAGTCTACTGAATTCAGGAACCTTACCTGAATTTAAGTCAGTGGAGTCATCTCCAGCTGTGGTAAATCCTGCACAAGAGAACCTGAATGACACTGATGAACAACCTCTGGTTCCAGTGGACCCTTTAGTAGAAATCTTACCTGATGTAAGCTTGGGAGAAGGGAAAGAAATCCATTACCAAACAAACAATGGAGAGGAAAGTCATCTACCCATGGAGAATTTTACCAGAAATGATATTGGAGTAGGTTCTACAGTGCCTGAAGACAAAGTTAGTGTGGAGACCTGCCGAAACCAAAGCTGTAACGACAGTAAAATCCCAGAGCTAGTAAGACCTTTAAATGAGAATGTACTGGAGTCTTCAGGTCTGTCGGATAGCCTGAGTGAGGAAGTCCAACTCCATGACCAGACACCACCTGTCCAAGGTGGTTCAAGTAACCAACAATCTATGGATGATGACCTTGAAGGCATGGGCCCAAGACGTTCTAAAAGGCAGTGTAGGCCCCCAAAAAAATTTGAGTACCCTAAGCTGGGAAATCCGTTAACCATGGTTGTGCAGTCCCTATTGCAAGGGTTGAGTTCAGCACTTACTACCTCCTTGGAAGAATCCACGTCAGTTGACCATTCCTTGAATATGCCTGTTACTTTTCCCTCACTGGTGACAAGTCAACCTCAAGCATGGCCGAGGACGTGCCTAGAGTTAGGGAAGTGTAACCCAGATTACTAATGCATAAACAAGTGCATACTAGTACATTAACTCAGCAATAATATTAATTAAATAATAGTTGTTTTTTTTTTAAAAAAAAAACAAGAACCGAAACATAAACATGACTGTGGAAAAAAAATATATAAAATATCAAAGTTATAATTGTGACCAATAGCGCACTCTTTCACTTCGCAATGAGGTCGCGGGTGAATGACGTCATAGGGGTCCGCGATCGCGGCAATTTTTAGAGAGCAGAGGATTCGCTATCGTTCCTTTTCCTCGTGAGCCTCTCATGTGAGCAGATGTGAGATGCAGTTTCGGAAGATTCAAGGCACCGAAATGAGAGAGATTAAGTAAGATGATCACATGTATATAAAGATATATTACCTGTTAAACAAACTCAAGTAATATATTATTCACATTGTGATTGGCCCGATGTTGATAATGTTATCGAAACGCTAGCATGAAGCTAATATAACATGTGGTGCTAATATGTCTAACCAAAGGATCAGAGAAGCTGAAGGCAATTGAGAGTGACGTCTGAAACAGGGTTCATCTGCAATTGTCCTGGTGTACATGTATATTAGTTCCTTGGTGAGTTAATGTTAATGTTTTTTACTTTGTTATCATAAAGCAGTCTGAATTTATTGTGTTTTATCAAAGGGTGCAGTACTGTTGACAAATATACCCTAATGTGTGAAGTGGGAACAAACATGATGGCTGATAGTATAAAAAATATAAAAGTGTAATTGTATAACAAACAAACAAAAGATATATAAGAAAGTACACAACAATTAATAATATCTTGATTGTTAAGGAGAAATTATGCTTAGATGGACAATTTATTGCATTGTGTGTGAATGAATATGTTAATCTATGTGGAATTGTTATCCAATACTAATTGTTATTTTGTGGCCTTATGTATTCAAGGCCAGGTTTTTCTTCCCTTTGTTCTGCTCTTGTTCCATGTGAGTTCCTTTCCTGGATGAATCGGCTGAAGTGAGAACTATTCTTGAACTGTCTCAACTCTTCATATAACTGCGGTGTGGAGTTGGACTGGCGAGCCTCCTTTAAGCGAATCTTTGAACCTTTGCGTGAATTTCACCGGTTGACAGACACAGGAACTAAACTTGCACACCTTCAACTGGTAGGAGTGAAATTGCACAGTTCACTTTGTCCTGATCTGGAGTGGAGACTAAAGACTGAGATTACCATCAATTAATTGACAATTGAGACGGAATTTCTGAATCCTCAGGTTTTTTATCAGTTCATTGAGGAAATTAATGCTTTTGTGAAACTTGGGTACGTCATTCAGAGAAATTATACTTTGTTTTATTTGTTCATTTTCCTAATTATAAGTCTGTGTTGTTTATTTGGTTTAAAGGATCACTAAAATAAAATCTCATTCAAATAACTTGTTCACTTCTGCTACATTCTCTCTCTCTCTCCTCGGACGAACCAAACCTTTGCACTAACTGGTCTATCATCAGAGTAGGTCTAAACCTTACATTACGTATCACGGGTTACATATGCATCGTTCGGGCCGGCGTCTGATTGCAGCGCTCTCCTCACACACACACACACACACACACACACAGTTTGACTGATTCTAATAGACTGATGCGTTTCTCTGAGCGGCGTGTTTGTGGGGCGTCTGTTTAGCATTAAATGCCTGAATGTATTTCATCATAAGAGTGCACTGCGAGGGTTTGCTCTCACACGCCTGCGCCTGCGGTCCCCGGGCCGCTCTCCGCCTGTCCGTCCGCGGGGATGAATATTGGTGCCGCTTATTAAAATGCCCTCAGAACCTCCATGTCTTCTGACATTCGCTGGGCTCAAGAAATTATTCGCTTCTGACCCACTTTTGTGTTTTTCAGACCTGCGCCCAGACGAGCTGCTGAATGCAAAGCAGGAGAGAGCTGCGTGTGAAGCTGGAAAATCTCGCTCGAGTCAATCTAGCGAACAAATGTCAAGAACCGGCCGCTGAAAGCCAGCAGAGGTCATGAACCGCTAACGGCCCTGATGAGGAGATGAACATGAAGGTATCATTAGAGCGACACTCACAGACACACACACACTCACAGACACACACACACTCACAGACACACACACACTCACAGACACACACACACTCACGGACACACGCACACTCACAGACACACACACACTCACAGACACACACACACTCACAGACACACACACACTCACAGACACACACACACTCACGGACACACGCACACTCACAGACACACACGCGCGCGCTCGCTCATACACACACGCATACACGTTAATCTAAACGCCAGTTATTAATACGCTCACACTGTCACCTCCAAAACAGAGCAGCCGGCGCTAATGAATATTTAATTGACATAACACACAGTGAGTCGTGCCAGTGTTAATATAACACTGATGTGAAGTGCTCACGCTAAACGACATGAACACACCAGTCACAGGAGAGCTGCGTCTCTTCACTGAGATCAAACACAAGAAGAACCACACTGTCCATCTTCAGAAAACAGAATCAGAATCAGTGCTGGGAGAGATACTCTGGAAGTATCACGGTTCCTCTGTTTTAAATGTAATAAGTAGCTTTTTTCTAGCATCATTTTCCCTTGTCAATCATATTAAAACATGTAAAGCAGGGTTAACTTTACACTATGCTATAATACTCAACACTAATTTCTGTCAGACTTTGAAAATCATTTAAATTAAGAGTAAAATAATTTCAGTTTAAAGCACAGCCACCATAAAATCAAACTTTAGCACCTCCGTCTCTGAGGTTAAATGTAGATTTAAAATCATAAGAAAAAGTTGAATAGCTGTGTTTATGAAATCATTTCCCAAAAAGGAAATACAATAGATCCAGTCATAAACTCCTGAAACACTGGGGTCTCTTTAACCAGTCAATGCCATTTGGGAATGAAATCAATCATATCTGTATAGTATGTGTGTGACAATGTAAAACAAATGTAATTCTTAACATTTTCATAAGTAGCTGTAATTTAATTACACATTTTATCCTCAGTAACTGTAACAGATTAACTGGGTTACATGTAACTAGTCCCTCCCCAGCACTGATCAGTACAGCAGAAGAAACGCAGATGATGACGCACCGACGCAGAGAAGCACAGGACTAATGCGACGCAAGCAGCAGGAAACATGCTCTCTTACCTGGACGTCTCTAAACACTTTCAGGAGTGCTTTGAGTGAAACACAAGCATCAGCGAAGCTTCAGCGTTCAGCGGCTCTGTGTCTCGCTGCTGCTCAAGCCTCTATTTATCTTTGCTAAATGACTCAGGTGAATCTCACTGGTGATTCAGCAGGTGTCACATCTTGGCTTTAGAGACAGTAGAGCATGAGTGGGCACACACACACACACACACACACACACACTCTTCATCAGGAGCTCATCACGTCTCCTCTGCTGTTCTGGGCTTCTCACGCTCACTCACCAACAGCATGATTCATACACTGTGTGTGTGTGTGTGTGTGTGTGTGTGTGTGTGTGTGTTCAGTTAAACACAGCTAATAACACACTTAACCCTTTCTGTGTAGGTAAATGTGAGCCGTAATCAATTTCATATCTCTATAGAGCCACATGCGTGAAAGATTCATAGAGAGCACGTCTTTACTGAGGAATCATAATACACTACTGTCTAATAATCAGAGAATACAATAAACATAATTAGAGCTCTAAAGTCTTGCTCTAATTAATGAGAAATCGGTGACACTTCACAATATGGATGCACTAACATACATATATTCTCCAATTCATTACTGTTCAGTGCATTGAAACAATATTTACTGTTAAAAGTGTTGTGTAAATAAAGGTGATGATAAAGGTGGCATTAATTATTGCTTAATGCATGTAACTAAAGCACAGATAATCACGACTTAATGTATAACGCATGAAGAGATAGACCATTTATTACTGCATCAGCAACTAATAAGCATTGCATATAATTCATAGATTAAGTAATGAATCAATTATTATTCGTTAAATGTGTCATGAACTGATCCTCTAATAACATATTATATTATATTATATAAAATTAAATTCACATGGTTGAACCTATGAACTTCAGCTTCCAGTTGTCTGCTTTAATTAAACATTAGCTAATGATTTGCAAAGACAGCTCATTCAAAATCCATAAACACAATGCACTAAATAATTTGTTAATAGTCTTGTGCCTCAACAAGTAAATATTAGTTGTATTCTTATGTTCTGATTACTCTGATCTCTTCTCACAATCAGCTGTTCTCTTCGAGCGTTTGCTGTGTCTCTGATTCACAGACGGTCAGAAGTTCATGAAGAGTTCAAGCGGTCAAACACTCGAGGAACGCTGGCAGTGACGTCAGGCTTAATGATTCGAACCCTCGTCAGCTGAGCAAAATTATTAAAGAGGAACATGTGTTTTATGCTGCTTCTGGTTTTGAGGAAAGAGGCTGCTGTTGAAACGCTCTGAATCACCGACTCAAGCAGCAGAAACACACTAATTCTCAGCCTCTGACTCAGGTTTCAATTTTATAAAACACTTTTTTCAAAACGACACATAATTCACTCCGTAACACAAATAACAGGAAGTGTCTTGATTTCCTTTTTTTTAGACACAACCAGTCAGAATAAATCGTCACAATCAACACACATCTACACAACTTCACACGCTTGATGTGTTTCTTTCCTTCTGTGAGATACTGTTTTCACAAACACAGCTTACAGTAAAAAAGATGTGTTTCAATCTTGTATCTGTGATTACTTTCAGCCTTGTGGCTCATGAAAGAACAGCCTAGGTTTTACACAACTGTTCATAACTAAAATATTATGACGTGAAGCATTTTACATTTTGTGTGTGCAATTCCTGAATGTTTTGAAAATGTGTGTAAGCCGTTGAAAAAAACACAAAGTGAAATGAATTGTCTCTCACGCTGAGTGAAACACTGCAAGGTGAAGATTCAGCTCTAATGCCCAGAAACAGACCACAAAATATTTCAAAATCAGTTATTCTCGGAAGAATGTCGGCGTGTCCAGTAATCTCAAGTGTTTGTCAGCGGAGGGAAGCTCTTATCTTTGGTTTGGTCTGTGGGCGTTTACCTCCGAGGGTCACGGGGTCAAAGAACAGCGGGGTGAGTCTCAACAAATCAGGACAGGACAAAAACAAAAGGAAAAGGATTATTTATTCACAATAAATTTATACATCATTTATATATATATATATATATATATATACACATAAAAAGAGCTGGCTCTGAATCACTGAAAAGAGTTTCCACGGTAACGCTGTACACAAAGCAGCGCTGCGATCACAAACACTGCTTTATCACACATTACACACATGATGAGATGAACATCGATTGGGAAAGTTAGGATAAATACATATTATAAGACAATGAAAGTGTTTTATGTCCAGAAAATAACCTTTTCATCACCCATGATAGGGACACTAGACGAGCTGTTAGAACGCAGAACGCAGCTAAACGCTCGTGAGGACGTGAGGAAGATGTGAGGATGACTGTCAGACACTCAAACCATTTATAATCTTTCAGTATTACAAGGACAAACACCTGGAACCAAGACATCCTCAAATAAAGACCACAGTCTCGTTTGCTGGGATTGAAATAATTAATATGTGTTTATTGCTTTCTGTGATGTCAGAGACAGAGGCAGGAAAAAAAAAAGGTTCTGCTTGTTTTATTAATCATTACATGGCGTTTCTTTAAGAGCGAACTCCAGCGCTGTTCTGGAAACACACAGCGACGGGACGAGAATCACACGGGTCTGAACGAGCGAAGAAGACCAGAATAAACTCATCTCCTCTAGAACTGATTGAAGTGTTCGTGTGTTTATGCTCCAATCCGGTGTTTGATTTCAGACACTTTTCATCTGCTCTTTTGGTTTCTCTCATCCCTCACCTGGAGTAAGAGCACGTTAATAATGAAAGTGTAAACTTTCATTTTGATGCTTTACAGTTTGTGTTATTATTATTAGACTGTTTGTTAAAGAGTGAAAAATCCCACACAGAGAGATGAAGAGCACAAACACAAATCATTTGTTTTTCGTCCCTGGTCCTGTGAAGAAGTGCTGAGCACAACACGAGTAAAGTAAAACCCTCAGAGCTGTTCTCAATTCAATCTAAAGCACAGCTTCACGGAGCTGATTGCTTTTCTAAATCTGTTAGCATGTGCTTAGCCCACATATGAAGGTGGAAAGGTGAGTTTCTTTCTTCTGCTGAACACAAGAGTTCCCAGACACCACTGTTTTCTGTAGTACTTTTATTTAATTTCATATTTCACTTTGAAAATCAACGGCTTCCAGCATCTGTTTGCTTCCCAGCGTTCTTCAGAATATCTTCTTTTGGTAAACAACTCCTGGTTCTTCTGTAGATTTTACCTGCTCTGCTACTATTTTAACTGTTTTAATTCATTTAAAAAAAATGTAAATCATTTTAAAATGTTGCTCCCTTGATTTTATTTGTGTGGTTATTTTTAGTTCCTTTCTGTAAATTACTTTGAATCACCATGTGCATTAAATGTGGCGTATAAATAAACTTGATAAATGAAACTGTAAGAGAAAATGTGCTTGTGTCTGCATTTTGGGAAATATACAGCACAGGGACAACACACAGTTTAGCCTTGGTCTTTATGTCTCTTTTCATGTTCTTACAGTATGCTGACTTTAGGATGGCCTGTTTTTATCACTTCTGTGTAATCACTTTGAATTAGTTTTCTGTATTAAAGACGCAACATAAATAAATATGCCTTGCTTGTGTCTCTTTCTGTTGTCTGTCTCGTTCAGACGTTCACACACACACTCGTTTAATCACAGAGCAGGCTAGTGTTTGTCTCTCTTCCCTCTTCTTTTATTAATGTGTCTGTCGTTCTTCTCATTTTCACTGTGATTGTTGACACGCAGAATACAACATGACTTTATTTCATTCCAGATGTTTCTGAGTCTCACTGTTGCACAAGGATTTCTCTGTTCATTCACACAAGAGCAGTGACACACACACACACACACTAACACACACACACACACACACGGGTGGGTGGAGCCGTAGGAAAATGCAGCATGTTTCTCTGATGTGAGTGGGTGAGTTTGAAAGATCATTAAAGCAAAAGACAGTGAAGGAAAATAAAGCCGCCGTTCGTACAGCAACATGAGAAACGCATCAGTCACAGAAGAACACACACAAGCAGTGTGAGAGAGGAGTGTGTGTGTGTGTGTGTGTGTGTGTGTGTGTGAGAGAG